>NC_133233.1:26289717-26589717 GCF_040436345.1 Pagrus major | reverse complement strand
TGAATTCAACAGATCGGCAATTCTCATAGATTGCACCTTTGCACTGACTGACTAGTCGCACAGTGTCACTCTGCCCTGTTTTATTCTTGTGATTACAAGCCAAGATATAAATGTGTGATTGTGTGATTCATGACGCAATTCAAATAGGATCAAAGAAGTATTTGTCTCTCTTCATGCACTACCGTACAGAGTTTTATCTGAAATAAGGTCCCATGAAATCCACCGACAGGAGCATGACTTCTGCACTCTATCGCAGTTGTGTACCTTACATGTGCATGTTGTGTCTGTGTGTGTTTGCAGGAGGTTTCAGGCCTGAAATGTGACCAGCTGCTGTCCTCAGGTCAGGTTCTGCCCAGTGAGTGTGTGAGTGGGCTGGTGGAGCTGGCTGGAAACCCAAACACCAGCCTGACACTGACGAGCTCCATCATCTCCCTGCTGGCACAGCTAGGTAGAGCGCAGCTTTATATCCACACCACGTGCACCATAACCTAGATGCTGTTTTTTTGTGTCATTTTATTGTCCTGACTCGTCACCTGGTCAGCTTCTAGGAAAGGTTCCTGACACAAACAAAAGGTTTTGCATGCACATAAACACAGGATCTCACACAACCATCAAGATGACCTCTGCTTTGCTGTTAGATTGAAGGTCATACATTACTAAAAATCAGAAAACATTGTATCTCCACTTTTCTTTGAGGGCATTCTTGTGGTGTTTATACTGTCAGCAGTTCAGTATGGAGCAGGAGAATACTAGATAAGAATATAATAATATTAAATACAAACACACAGTGTCACTAGAGTCATGGGTCTTACAAACCCACTTGTGTGGTCCCTTCAAATACATTGAAGCATGTTTGCAAAGTTCCTTCATTCTCCTTGTACGGTGACTTGCTTTAACAAAACAGTGTGAAAGTAGAACACAACTCTGTCACTGAGTGTGATTCCTGCGGCAGAAAAGTGAACTTCCAGCTCTGTTTTTTTTTTTATTTTAGCTTGTGATGATGACAGTCGGGAGATTCTTCACAGCAGCTACAACCTCACCAGCACCCTGGCTTCTGTCATCCACTGCCACCGCGCCACACCAGGAGAACCCCTGGTACTGCAGGTAAGTCCGAAGGCTGCATTGAAAAGAACTGAACGTTAGTTCTGTTTTCCAAAAACAAAATAGATACATTTGATCACATTTGAGGTGCAATCTTTGAATAATTTTCCGTTCTGTTTATGGATCGTTTGTCTTACTGTTGTCTTGTACGTATCATTCAGTGTTTGCAGGTTCTGCAGAAACTGACTTACAACACTCGCATCTTCCAGTCTACAAACTATGTCCATGAGCT
Organism: Pagrus major; assembly: GCF_040436345.1. Classification (NCBI taxonomy): domain Eukaryota; kingdom Metazoa; phylum Chordata; class Actinopteri; order Spariformes; family Sparidae; genus Pagrus; species Pagrus major. The sequence goes on along the minus strand of NC_133233.1, from coordinate 26,588,384 downwards.
CATCACTTTTCTCGTCACCAATATGTAAGCACCACTTCTCACATCTCAGAGCAGTGAAGCTGAAGGACTGCTGTGTTTGTTTGACGTTAAACTAACCGTATTACCTCGGGTTTTGTGCCACAGCCAGTCGCACAATGACGACATCATCATGCCGTGCCTCGGCCTCATGGCAAACCTGTGTCGGGACAACCACTCGGTGCAGAGCCACATCAAGTCTCTGGTGAGTCAGCAAGCTGCACAGAGGAAGACAATAATGGATTGAATATTTCTGCCAAAATGTCTTCCTGTCCTGGTTGAACCAGACACGCCCCTTTTTATTGGATTTGTTTATTTTTTATTAAGCAGTATTGGAAGACATTATGGGTCCAATGACATGGAAGCCATTGAAATAAAAAGATTAATATAATATATATAACGAGCTTCATCGCGATGCATCTTTGAATCAATACATTTCAACACCTCGAGTTTTAAGCACCTCACCTTGGTTCTTGTGAGTAATTCATATGTGTTTCTGTTTCCTTGTAGGACAACGTAAAGCCGTTCTACCGCACTCTGATCAACTTCCTGGCTCACAACAGTCTGACTGTGGTTGTCTTCACTCTGTCCATACTGGCCAGCCTCACACTGAATGAGAAGGTTGGAGAGAAGGTAGGTGGGAAACACTCTACTGAGATCTGCTCGCATTTAAAACCAGGTGTGTGTGTGTGCATCTGTTCTCTCACTGAAAACCGATCTTATTTACAGAATTTCCATTTTACTGTTTCATCTACGCTACTCAAAATGAGTTGGGGATATTTTAGTGTTTCACTCAATTGTTTATTCTGTGATATGTCTGAATTTTTATTTTGTGTTTTGTGAATAGTGTTGGTCCCCAAATAAAAACAATGCGACACATTTCATTTGACCTTTATTGGATATATGCACCCGTATCCATAGCTAATTTTGAGTAGTGTATTTTGAAATGCTCCAGTAAAATCTTTTGTCACTTCCCAGTTCGCTCAATCAAACTAAAGTATCTGTGCCGTCATCAGCATGTCGCAACCCTTTAAATAAACCAGTAGTCAAATGTCTTTCTTTCGGAGAAAAGCTTGAGTGCTAAATATAATTTAAAGTGCAAGACATTTATTTTTAGTGTTTAGTTTCTTCGTGGAGAGTTTTTATCTCAACATCTCAAGCGGCAACTTCTTTCTGTTCCCCTTTTCACTTTAGTTTTTATTAACCCTGTGAAAATAATTTTCCTTCTTTTCCATCAGCTCTTCGATGCAAAGAACATCCATCAGACGTTCCAGCTCGTGTTCAACATCATCGTGAACGGTGACGGTACTCTGACAAGAAAATACTCTGTTGACCTTTTGGTCGACCTGTTGAAGAACCCAAAGATAGCAGATTATCTCACTAAGTACGTCCACACACACACACACACACACACACACGTAAAAACAGGTTTCTTTCAGAGAGCTCTCAAAGTTTTCCATCAAGGCCCCTTTGACCTGACCGTGAATTAAAAACATTTTTCCCATTTTAAGGTATCAGCACTTCTCGGCATGTGTGTCTCAAGTTTTAGGACTGCTGCAGTCAAAAGACCCGGACTCTGCAGCAAAGGTGAGACGAGCTGAACCGAACATGTTAAACATTTTCTGTGTATCTTTACATAAATGTCTGACTGCACAAACAGACACTGAAACCATCACAGGTCGATCAAATGTCAGTGTCATGTTGCGTTCGATAGTTAAAATGTTATGTGGTGCATTGAATGGGGAATCTGCAGCTGCAGTAACCACCGACCTTTCTGTGGTGAAAGAGACTGAGGACAATTATTTTTATTTAATTAGATTGAAGACAGTAGAGCAGTGGCAGGAAGTGAACATAGTCCTCCTGCACACCTGATGGCCTAAAACTTGTTCTTAATTGTCAGTAATAGTCAAGAAAATGACCTGTAGTGCAGGGAAAAGACAATTAAAATGGTTGTTGTAGCAACAAAAATGCTTTTAAGTGGTGAATAATCCTGATTTCGGTGTCATCATGGTGTGTTTGTGTTGTTTGCAGGTGTTGGAGCTTCTCCTGGCCATGTGCAGTGTCTCAGGGCTGCGTTTGCTGCTGTGCGAGGTGGTTTTCAAACCGGCAGCACCAAAACTGCGGGCTGCAGGCCGCAGACAGGCGGCGGGACTGGACGGCGGGCGCAAAACCGAGCCTGGGCTCGCACTGGTGCAGTGGCTGAGCTCGCCTGTGGAGGGCGCTGAGTCCTGCTCGCTCAAGGCCCTGCAGCTGTTGAATGAGCTGCTGGAGGTACAGCAGACACTGATATCCCCTCACACTGGGCCAAAAAGACACCAACAACTGCTAACATCTGGCTTTACTGTGCAGTGTGAATGTATATCTCTCCCTGGTCACTTAACCCTGCAGTAGTCACAGGTATTTGTTGCCTGCGGCTCAGCTGTGATGTGAACACAGCACCAATTTTCTCCCCTTTTCAGGCGCGTGAACTTGAGGCCGTTGGCTTGTTAACATCTTTCCATCTGTGTCTGACAAGCAGCTTGAACATTGTTGAGTCTGCGCCGAGTGTCTCAGCTCCTGAAAAACAACATGTCTACTTCAGAATGTTATTGATTGAGACATAAGATCAAGTCTGATCACGTTTATGATCTGCTGCTTTCTACTGTCCCTGTTTTCCTGGTGCATTCGTGATGACGAACAGAACACACAAGGGGAAGAAAACAAAGTTTAACTCGTCCACTGACAATGTGAATGGAGTTATTTGCAAATTATTTGCAGGTTTAGTCAGGTTTTAGGTTTTAGTCAGCTGGTGTGGAGAAGCAGCTCTGTGTAGTCGTTGGATCATAATCTAAGAAGTTAAGGTTGAAAACTACTTCGAGGAACTTTGATGTTTTTTATTGATTCTGGCGACACCTTGTGGACAAAATATGATGGTGAAGCATCGTAAACTCAATCAGTTAAATCAGGAGTGGTGATTCTGCCAGTATTTTTCCCTCTCTCTACACATGGAAAACCAAAACCATAAAACCAATGATGTTAATCTTTAATCCAGATGTGAAAGTGTAACAATGTCAGAGAGGAAAAATGTTTAAATTAAAAATCGAATGTGGATTTAGAGAATAGTATAATAACCTTTATTCATACAGAATCTTTCTTAACAAGGTGACAAGGTGCTTTTACAGGGGAAAAAATATATAATTCTGTCCAGATGAGTTAAAAGGCAATTAAAACATAAAACATAATGACCCCTCGTAGCTTCTAACGTGTTATTTTCTCCCTCCCTTCCTTTCCATGTGTCCTCCCTGCTCTCGGTCCAGGAGGCGCTGGGAGAAGACGGTGTGTCTGACTGCGTGCTGAGCTTCGTAGAAATGTTGCTTCCAGTCCTGATGGGGCTGCTGAAGGGCCTCGACCCTGCGCAGGGAGACGCTCACCTCAGGAAACACTGCCACCGCATCACGCACGTCACCGGCCTGCTGCTCGATATCCTTTGACCCGACTGTGCCGCTCTGCTGTTTGTGAGCTTCTCCGCTTGTGTTTGCAGCCTTAACTCCTCCACTCCTGTGCGCTGAAGACTCCACCAGGTCTGTAGTGTCCCGTCAGGTGAGCGCTCAGCTCTGCCTCTCGCAGGTCGAATCCCTCCTCTCCTGTTGTCATAGCAACAGCCCCCTCACCTGCCTCCCTGCCGGCTCTGAGAACGACCTCAGGTGAGAAATGCTGTCGGTCTCCTGATGCCTGCAGACGTATTTCACTTAATGTTAAACAGAGATTTCATATAGAAGACAACGCAATACAGGATTTATTTAATATACTACTTTGTTGATATTGATAGTAAAGACAGTGGAGTTTACAGCAGTTTACAGTTAATATGAGTAATTACAAAAATTATTCATCACTAATGAAATTACGTTTAGTTGCAGTCGTCACTTAAAAGGCTTTACAGGGTTAATTTTACAGTTTTTCAAAGCAGAAAATATGTTTTTATCGACATATTTGCGCAGGTAAGTTTTGACGAGAAGCCTTTCTCCGAGGTAATTAAAGTTTCAGTGTGTCGGATGTCGCAGCTTCAAGCATCGCTGTTGTCCCTCTGTAGAGCCAGTGTTTCATCATGGCAGACACCGTGGAAGAGTCTGAACCAAGACTGCTCATCCAAGCTAACGAAAACAAAGACTTCTGACCCCCTAAATCCTACACACTGCACCTTTTTGAGGACAAAGGAGCTGTAGTCTCATAACATGATGTAATATCGGTTCAGTGCTCAGCCACATCAGCTGAAGTTTGGTGTCTCAGTCAGGTGTTTGCAGAAGCTCTGCTGAAGACTCTGGAGTTAATGAGCAAACTGAGGCAACAGGTGAAAGACATGGAGACCAGCTTCTACAGGATGTTACAGGTACGTGCACACACACACACACACACCTCTTCATGCTTCATGTTTTGTGTCCTGTCCTGTTCGGTGGTTTTCTCTGTGGCCTTTTTTTTTCTCTCTCTCTCTTCTTTTATTCCTTTAACTGCTGTATCTATCTGTTTTTATTCCTCCCTTGTGACGTGTTTTTCTTCTTTTTTCTTACCGTCCTTTTTTGCTTTTATTTGTGATTTTTATTGTCCTTTATTCTTGTTACTACTCAAAATTATTTTATCTGTTCTTAAATCATCTGATGTGATGTCGTTTTCTTATTGTTCTCTGTGATTTTGCCTGTTTTATCACTTTTACTTGTAATAACTCATATTGTCTTTTTTGTGTTTTAACATTTTCTGTTCTGACTTCTTGTTTTAATTCCAACTCAGACGAGGCGTCTTTGTGTTTGACTCGACTGTTGAGTGTTTATTCTGTCATATCGTCTTCCTGAGTTTCCTGCTTTTGCTTTGATTGTCAAAGCTCTTTGTAAGCTCTGTTTTTAAAGGTGCTCTATTCATAAAGTGTATTACTCTGTCTCAGGACCAGAGGATCGTGACGCCCCTCTCTCTGGCCCTGACGTCTCACCACAGAGAGCGTGTGCAGACTGGACTCTCCCTCTTGTTTGAAGCCACCCCCCTCCCAGACTTCCCCTCGCTGATGTGAGTCGCCTGCTGGAAACAGATTTATAAGAAGAACTAAAAAAAACAAATGCAAACATGGCGCCTGAGTCTAATGAGAATTTCTCAGTTTGCCAGTTTTCCACTCTGACTTAATCAAATCTTGTTTTCTCAAGTTTGGGGGAAAGTATCGCCGCCAACAACGCCTACCGCCAGAGGGAGTCAGAGCTGTCCGTCAAACGTGTTGCAGTGCAGGAAGTCCCGCCCTCCAGCATACTGGACTCTTCCAGTGGTTCCAGTCGGACCATCCACAGTCTGGTTGAGAAGATACAGAACGGCTTAGAGGTACAGAACGTCTGTGTGTGTCGATACTGGAAAGTCCTGTTTTTCACACTGTTGCTTGCTTATTAGCGTCATAAACCGCGAAATGCATTTTTCTCTGATGTCCTTCTGTTGTTTACAGCTGCAGGAACACGTTAAGGACTCGCATGTGTCTGACATCATCAACGTCTATGAACACAAGCTCTCTGCATTCGCGGTGAGTACAGAATCACAGCTGGATGTGAGTGTGGCAGGCAGAGAACCAGACAAATATTTGATGTTTTTATTTGACTTCAAAAAATGCAAACTTCATTTTTGAAGTCAAATAAAAAGATCAAATATTTGTAAATGCTTTAAAGCAGTGAAAGTTACGACTGAAGGACATTTTTGACACAGCGTCAACAGAAACAGTGGCGACAGGTAACTTCACGTACATTTATTAGGGAGTAGCTACTTTTTAAATCAAGAACTAACATTAAACAATACAATTGGAAATGAAATCACTTAACAGCATACATTGGTTTGAACCGTCACATCTCTTCGTGTCTCCCCGTCAGTCGAAGGAGAATCGACTGCAGGACCTGTTGGAGGCGAAGGCTCTGGCTCTTTCTCAGGCCGACCGTCTGATCGCTCAGTATCGCTTCCAGCGAGCTCAAGCCGAGGCTGAGGTGACATTCACACACAGGAGCTACAGGAAAATGGCTGAATGTTTTCCTTTTCTATTATTTTGCGTGATGTCTGCTCCGATATTGTGATGGTCAATGATCTAGTAATCCTCATTGTTACTGCTCGGTATTGTTTTAATATGACATACAAACCCACGGAGCTGGAGTCGAGTCAGCGTCATCACCCACATGATGAAGTTTCCTGCTGCTGACATGTATCTTCTGTTGCAGGCCTGTAAGCTGGGCTCTCTGCTGAAGGAGGCGGAGCGGCGGCGTGAGGACCTGCAGGGGGAGCTGAGCACCCAGGTGCTGGAGGTGGAGCGCTCCAAGGCCGACATGGAGGAGCTGCTGCAGCACAACGCCAGGCTGCAGCAGGACTCGGAGGAACACCAGGCCCTCAAAGGAGCCTACAACGCTCTGCTCAACAGGTCAGAGGCAGACAGGCTGGAGCTGGGAGCAGACAGATGCAGCTAATGTCAGTGTATCTGCTGGTCACGAAGAGTTTGAAAGGTGTGTAACAGGTTGATCTCTGGCTCAGGTTCAACGAGAGCGAGCGGCTGCTGAAGGAGCTGCAGGCGGCTCACATCTCGCTCACCAAACAGAACGACTCTCTGAGGAAGAACCACGAAGCGCTACAGCTGCAGCACGAAAAGTAATCCACACTCACACACGTCACTTTGAGGTGTTGCTTATCTCTGCGTCTTTGTTTTTTTTACATAAAAACAGGAAACACATGAGTCAACAGCACGCTCTCCAAATTCTGTCTGTGTTTGTCAGGATGGCGTCAGTGTTGGAGGAGAGAGAGGAGGACATCAGGTCTCTCCACTCAGATCTACAGAAGAAGAACAGAGACGTCGCAGGTTGGTCGGACTTCTGCTTCAGCCAGCTTGTCAAACCGTGTCAGCCCAACTCCACACTAATATGTTTTCGTTTTAAAATGCATAATTTTTGGCAATGTTAACGCCTTGCGTCCACACGACTCAGGCTTTACAGGATGTCTAAAACTGAAACTGGCCCTGTTCCAACCCAAACCTGCCTCATTAAGTGTTTCGCCTCATTCCCGTCAGGTCTGCAGGGTGAACTGAGAGCGGAGCAGGAGAAGGTGAAGGAAAAGGATCAAGAGAGGAGAGATCTGGAGGACACGGTGGATGTTTTGAGGAAGGAGCTCAACAAGACGGAGCAGGCCAGGAAGGACGCCAGCATCAAGGTACTGAAGAGGAGACCACAAACCCTAAAATAATGTATTTGTATCGGTACTTAAGTACTCTTCAGTTCATGGGTAAATGTATTTAGTTACATTCCACCACTGCTGTGGTTCGTGTTTCAAACAAAGTTTCCTCAGGTTTTGGACTTAATGCCAAACGTTCAGTCTGGTGTAAATATTCAGATAAATCATTTCTTTTTTTATTTTTATTTTAATTTGAAATGTATTTATGTATTTTTTGATAAATCATATCTTTTTCTTTTTAAATTAATATTATTTTTTAAAATATATATTTTTTAAGTATTTATTTATTTTATAATTTCCATGTAAATCTTTATTATTATTTTTAATTTTTTGTTCATTCTTATTTTATTTACTTTTTTATAAATATTTTTTAAAATTTGATTTAGTTTTAAATGTATTTATTTGTTTGATAAATCATTTATTTTTTCTTTATAAATTAATATTATTTTAAAAATATATATATTTTAAACTATTTATTTATTTTAATTATCATTTAAGTCTTTATTATTATTTTTAATCTTTTTGTTCATTATTATTTTATTTACTTTTTTTATAAATAATAATATAATTTTTTTAAATTTAATTTAATTTAATTTATAGATTTTTTTGATAAATCATGTCGAGTGTCTAACTTGAAGCACTGAACCTGCTGATGTTCGCTGTCGTCCAGGCGTCGTCTCTGGAGCTGCAGAAGAGTCAGCTGGAGGTGAAGCTGAAGCAGAAGGAGGACGAGCTGAACAAACACTCTGCGATGATCTCAATGATCCACAGCCTCAGCAGCGGCAAGATGAAGAGCGACGTCAACCTGTCGCTCTGAGGAACGTTTCAGATGAGTGACCGAGGACGATTATAGATCAATTAAACCTTCATGGACTATGATTTTAATTTTTAAACGTTTTTTAACACCTAATAAAAAACGGTCAATGTAATATACCAAACTAAACTTGTATTTTTAAAATCCAGTCATGAAATCTTTGTGTGTGTCCGTGTTTTTGTCGTTTGGTAAATAAATGATGGATCTGTAGTAAGTCCAGATAAAAGATATGTGTGTTTGTGTGTGTTGAATAGTGAGTCAGAGCCGATGTAATACATTTTTGTCGGCATTCTTGGAAATGCATATATGCTCGTAGTGTCAACTACCTCGAAACAGACCCGATTTAATCCCGTTTGATCCGATTTTGTCCAAAGAAAATCTGAGAAAACGCTCAGGACAGAGTTACAGTAAGGAAACTCCAACAATGAGCTACATTTTCATTTCTAAATGTTCTTCTGCGGAAATAATTAGTAGAGAATAAAATGAGGGCAACAGCAACATCAGTTAGGATCATTATGCTGGTTCTGGTTCTCTCTCTCCTCTCTGTAACGTTACGTTCATGAAGTAAAGTCCATTTCCCCTCCAGCTCCAGTCAGCAGTCGACATTACAGAACAGAAACACCTCCGGATCACTGCTGCAGTCAGGCTGATAAACAGGAGTGAAGATAAATCCACTTTTTAATCCCACAAGTTACAAAGTAACTCTGAGCTCTCCTCCCGTCGGTAATCGGATCAGAGCAGAATCTGATGAGACTCCAGGTGTTTATTCTTCTAGAAGGTAAAAAACGACTTTGTTTTGAGAATAAAAGATAATTAAAGAAACTTAAATTAACCTCAGTAATCATGTTAAAATGCTTCCTGGGTTGTTGAGCAGGTGAGTGACGAGATGCATGTTTTATACCTTTTTTTTAAGTGAACTGACACTAAATATGTTTATGATCACTAACGTTTTATCTTTATCTATAATTATACTTTATTTGTTTATTATATACTATTCAGAATCTGCAAAGTAACTAGTAACTTAAATGATCTTTTTTTATAATTATAGCAAAGTTTATTAATTATATTTTGTTTTTAATCTTTTTTAATGAATTTATGAATGAGTCCATAATGTAACTAGTAAATAACATCATCAAAGTAATCACTAACCTTTGAAATGTAGCGGAGTAGAAGTATAAAGTTGCAGAAAATGGAAATACTCAAGTAAATGTACGTTTTAATTCTGCTTTTTACCAATAAACTCGTATTTGTTCTAGTATTTTGTTTGAAAACACAAAACAACTCCTTGTGATCATCTTCTAAAGTCAGAAACAACACTAACAGACTTCTTGTGTTCACACCGACCTTGTGGGATTATTTTTGTTGAGTGTTGAAACAAACTTTGGTCTGTAAATGTAAATGTTCAGATGTTTGTTGTCTTGTTATTTGTGTGTCCGACCCGTCTCTCCCTCTGTGTTTCCTGTGCAGAGCTGAGGTGACGGCAGCCGGCTGCTCTCTGTGTTTTCTATTTTCTGTCCCGTGTGTTTCTGCAGCTGCTGCCCGTCACTCACTCGACCTGCTGGCAGAAGGTCGGCGGGTAAAAGGACGCCGTGTTTCTCGCCAGCAGTCGTCACACATGGAGCCTCAGCGAGCAGCTCTGGGCGCCGTGTTCCTGCTCACTCTGCTCTCAACCGGTGAGTTTTTAAAATTCACCTACAGCTTTAACTTGAGTCGTAACGCAGCCTTTTTATCCGGATGTTAGAGCTGAGGTGCGACTGACGAGGCCCACACTGAATATCTGAGTGTAATTTGTTGTAACTTGTTATAAAACAAGCCATTTTCTGTGTCTCTGCAGTATGTCAGGACGTATCTGTTATTTAATGGTGTAGCTTCAGTATAAAAATTGAAACTGTTAATAAATCAGTGAAATAACATTAACCAGGTCATTTAAAATAGGAAATGTATTGTTAATCAACAGTGTGTTAACAGTCTACTGTGTAAGAACAAGACTTATTTAACAGTGTACTTATAGTCAGTTATTTGTAGTATTTGTAACTAAAGTTTAAAAACTGCAAAATGTTTCATAAATCCGTAAAATAACAAACAATAAACTGGCAGCTCATAACTCAGACGTTGACCTAAAACACATCGAAGTCTGAATGAATTCAATAAAACACAGCTGGTGAAAACTTCCAGCAAACCTTTAATGTGTTGAAGGATCATTAAAGTCTCATGTTCAGATTTAAAAGTGAAACCGAATAAAAGAGGTAAAAAAAAGTGTGATTGATGAGAACAAACACATGTAAACGGGTCAATTTATAAGAACAAATAAAACAATCCAACGAAAGAGGTTTGTTAAACAACACAGAAAAAGAAACCTTGACGATTATAAGAAAATAATCTCCTGTAATTTAGAAAATGACAAATGAAGCTTTTCTTTCTAACTAAAGTTGTAAAAACATCGAATAAATCTTCTGTATAAGAACTTTTATTACCATATATATATCTCTGCTTTATTTTATGATAAAACATGTTTGATTTTCTCTTCCTCTCAGTTATTTACTAAGAATATCATCTTTAACAGCATGAAAACACAGCATTTCCTCTACAGCTGGAACAATTAATTAATTAGAGACACAATTTTGCGCGACTTTTGATAAGTGATTTGTTTTAAGTCCTTTTTCGAAGCAAAAAATCCCGAAGACGCTCTGGTGTCAGCCTCTCGCATGTAAACATTTAAGGCTTTTCTCAGACTTTTATAAAAGCTGGACTGATCGAGCAGTTTGATTACGTCAGCCTCGGCTTCAGGAACATCTGACATGAATTTGTGGCTATTTTCTGACACTTTATTGACCAAACGATTCATCGATTCAGTGTGAAAACAGCAGATTCGTTCTTTGAAACACAAATAACAAACAAACATGGCCGTGTGTTGAGCTGGAAGTGCTCAGAGGAGGAACGTCTGTCAGTTACTGGCAGTGTAGAAACACAGAGCAGCTGCTGTGATCCCCCGAAATATGACCGGCATGTGTGTAATCACACACACACACACACCCTGTTTGTTTTCCTGTGTGTGTGTGTGTGTGTGTGTGTGTCTTTATTTACAGCTCACTTATTCTACTGTAAACGACACAAATGCACTTTTTGGGGGGATGTTTTTCTTTACTTTGCATCAGTTAATTGAAAATAATGTTTCCACTAGAAGTTTTTTTAAATTATTTGTATTATTCGTAGTCTTTAATTTGTCAATTACTGTCAGTTATATTTCGGTATTATTGAAGAGTTATTTTAGGCGCGTATCTTTCATTATGATAGTTTAGTTTAATACACGTATTTTATATATATTTTTTATTTATAAATACTCTTATTTCTTATTATCTAGTCTCTATTTCATACTTTTCTTATTTCTTTATACTGCGGCAACTGTAACACAGCCCAGTTTCCTCCTCACGGACCAGTACAGTATTTCTGACTCTGACATCAGAAGTATGAAGGGTGAGACAGGCATTACGTGTTCAGGTTGTCCGTTCCTCCAGCCTCTTCTTGTAAACACGATATATCTCAGAAACGCATTAACAGAATGCTCAAGTACTGTATTGAGTACAATTTTGAGCTACTTGAGTATTTCCATTTTCTGCTACTTTATACTTTAGTTACTTTACAGATTCAGATTATTCAGTGTTGATGGGCAATAACTTGTGTCGTGTAGCCAGTCAGAAAAAGGATACTGCATTAAAGAGAAAGTGTCCTTGAGGTCATTTGTTTTATCAGCAATTTGACACAAAACACACAGAGACCGAGAATCAGAAAAATGCTGAATATCGGCCTCGATACATCGTCCAGGTCGATAATCCATCTACACCTAATAGAGACTTAAAGTCACGGCCCTTCCTGTGGACGTCATGGGACCTTATATCAGATAAAACTTTGTCTGGTAGCGAATGAAGACAGACAAATAATTTATTGATCCTGTTATTGATCACATTCAGCCATCGAACGTGACTTCGATTGCGTTCACGTCACAACAGCGACTCATCTGCCTGATTATGTGGTTGCCAGTTTGTGCACTAGCTAACGTTGCTAGCATTCAGGTTTTGTGAATTCATAACTCTGTGTGTGTTGACTTTATTGTGCACGTACAAGTGTTAAAGTGTGTGTGTGTGTGTGTGTGTGTGTGTCAGGGTGCTGGGGCAGGAATGAGGAGGAGCGTCTGATCAACCACCTGCTGAAAGAAAAGGGATACAACAAAGAGCTGCGTCCTGTCGAGAGGCAGCAGGACGCCGTCGACGTTTACCTCGCACTCACACTTTCCAACCTCATCTCTCTGGTACAGACTCTGTGTGTGTGTGTGTGTGTGTGTGTGTGTACATGTACTTTACTCGAGTATTCCCATTTTTCTGCTCCTTTACTTCCACTCCTCTGCATATATCAAGCCAGTACTGTACTTTTATTCTACTGCATTTATTTGATATATGATACAAGTGAAAGTTACCCCCCTGTCTTTTCCCGCCACGGTTGCAAAGTCCAAACCAAAAAACAACTGTAAGAATCCCAGTTTGATCTAGAAACCCTGATCTCAGTGCTGGCGGAGTAAAACAGACAGTTGTATTAATAAGTCGGTTTGTTTTGTAGAAAGACGGACAGTTTTGAAGCGTCTCAAGTCCCGGCGGTGACAGGAAACACGTATCAAACGGGTGGACAGACTTTGACACAACACCGGGGCGCTCTCCATCGAGTGAAGGCCCGAGTTTTGAAAAGAACCGGGTCCTCTTCTCATCTGTGTTATTCTCCTTCATTTGTAGAAAGAAGTAGACGAGACGCTGCTGACGAACGTATGGATAGATCACGTAAGTAAATGAGGGTTGCTTATTATTTCGCTTCACATCGAAGGCAGCGTTTTCTTCCCGAGTGCCGTATTTCCAGTGATCACGGATGTGTGTGTGTGTGTTGATAGACGTGGATGGACTACCGGCTCACCTGGAACACGACGGAGTTCGACGGCATCGACACGCTTCGCCTGCCGTCCAACTTGGTGTGGCTGCCGGAGATCGTGCTGGAAAACAAGTGAGATTCAGTCTCCTTCTTGTTTTCTTTACATGAGTGGAGACAGAGAAGCCTCCGACCTGCTGCCGCACAGCGCTGTCACAGTTTGACTTCACTTCATAAACTCGCAGAGGCTCCGACCTTTCTTGTGATCTGTGTTTCGTGTCGTCTCTGGTTTGAAACACGCGGCACTGGTGGTGCGTTCAAGTGCTTGCGGTAAACTCTAAAACCCATTTATGCAGTTTTCACAGAACTTTATTCAAAACAAACCGAGTTTCCATCGTTCCCCGGACTGTCTGCACTCCACTCACTTGTTTTTGTTGTAAATATCTTATTATTTTCTATTTAACTTTATGCATATTTGTCTTGTGTATTCAGTTCGACGTCTCCTGGAGCTCCACTGTAACGGCCTGTCTGTATTTCTGCCCTCTCTCTCCGTCAGTAACGACGCCCAGTTCCAGGTGGCCTACTACAGTAACGTACTGGTGTACTCTAACGGTCTCTGCTACTGGTTACCTCCCGCCATCTTCCGCTCCTCCTGCTCCATCAGCGTCCAGTACTTCCCCTTCGACTGGCAGAACTGCACGCTCAAGTTCACGTAAGCAGCTTGAACCAGACAGCGTCATGTTTTATCTGGTGTGCAGCTTTACGTTAAGGCTGATGTGTAGTTTAGGAAACGTTGCTGAAACATTCAGTTTAGTTACCAGAGTGAGTTCAGTTGTTTTTATAAAATATAAGAACAGAGCGGCCAACTGTCCACACGTCCTCTCCTCCTGCAGAAGTTCGGATACTTGTGTAAAAACAGACTCTGGTAAAAGTAGAAGTACAGCTTCTTTACTCCAGTAAAAGTAATCGAGTACAGGCTCTGACATGTACTCAGAGTATCAGAGTAAAAAGTCTCCCTCTGAAGGACATTTGTGGTCAAAGCTACTGAAGCTCACGTCATATTAATATCATTCAAAGACTATTAAAGTTAAAGGTAGAGTCAGTAGGATTTGTCCCAGCTGTTCCTGAACGCACCACAAAGATAGTTGATAGTTGAGTCTCATTCCCAGGACGTCAAACAGCCACATGTTGGGTTGGTAAAGCGTCCGAGCAGCAACAAAGAGAGAAAATAAGAAACTCTCTGCAGATACGAGACACTAACACGCCTTTTCTCCCCATTCAGCCTCCCTCTCTGTCTGTTCACATCTTTACGTCTTTGTCTCGTCAAAGTCACAGAGATACTCAAGTAAAGTACAGATACTGAAGTACAGTAATGAAGTATTTGTACTTCCCACCTCTGTATGACAGTCATTGTTGGGGTAGTTTCTAAAAACACATAATGAATAACACATTACTGATAATGAATTATTTTACTTATTTACTCCCGTAGAAAGTAATTTGTTACATTACTTATTCGTAATTCTGCAACATCTCCTGAGATGTGTTGTCACATAACTGCCAGTAATTAGTAAAACGCTAAAACTCATTACCCTGTAGTTCAGAAAGGTAAAGGGGACTGTTGGGCCTTGGCGGAGGTATGCGCTCTACTGAATGTCCTAGTTTTTTATTCAAACGTGTCATTTTGTTGAAATGAACCAGAGAGACTTTTTTTTCCTGGGAATGCATCGTGTTTTCTTCTGTATAAACTTCATTTCCCATGTTGCTTTGCAGCTCTCTGACCTACAATGCCAAAGAGATCAGGATGCTGCTGAAAGAAGAAGAAGATGAGGTCAACAAGTGGACGGTGGAGTGGATCATCATCGACCCCGCCAGCTTTACAGGTGATCGTCCTGTGTCTTGGGGCTTCAGTTTCTAAATTATCAACAATACAGCCAGTTGTGAAAAAACATGGAGACTCAGAAAGATATTTTTCAACCGTGTACAGCTTGTTGGATGATATTTTAATGAATATTACATAAATGTCCCCATGTCTTCTGGTGTTGACGCCACAAAAAATGATAGGAAGATATTGTAGATATGTGTAGCTATTGACTTTTAAAATCCACAAGTTATTAACTGTAGTTTTAGATCAAAAACGCCTCTTCAGGTTGTTAAGATCTCCCAATATCCAGAGACAATACTGAGGACATGTCCTCTGAGAAGCACCAGGGTGAGCAGAGCCTTCATTTAGTGAGCACATTTGTTTTTTTTATCATCTAATCCTCATTGTCTGCTTCTCGTCCTCGGTGTTGTTTACCTCGACAGAGAACGGCGAGTGGGAGATCATCCACCGGCCGGCGAAGAGAAACACCTACAAGCACATTCCCATGGAGAGCAACAAGCACCAGGACATCACCTTCTACCTGGTCATCAAACGCAAACCTCTCTTCTACATCGTCAACATCATCATCCCCTGTGTGCTCATCTCCTTCCTCGCCTCGCTCGTCTACTACCTGCCTGCTGACAGTCAGTGCACATTTCCTCCCGAATACGAAGAAAAGCTGTTTTTCTCACTTATCTCCATGTAGATAGTTCTAGTTTCAATCATCTGACCGTTAAACAACTTAAAGATCTTTTATCTTTAAATTTTAGCGGCTGTCGACAACTCAGTTCGTGATGAGAGTTTAGGTTTCTCTTGTTGTGGGGACATTTCCATCATAGTCCCATCGAAGACAAAGTCAGTCAAACATCCTGTGGTTTCACGCTTACAAATGTTAAATCACGTGTGTGTGTGTGTGTGTGTGTGTGTGTAGGTGGTGAGAAGATGACCTTGTCCATCTCGGTGCTGCTGGCTCAGTCTGTCTTCCTGCTGCTGATCTCTCAGAGGCTGCCGGAGACGTCCATGTCTGTTCCTCTCATTGTCAAGTAGGTAACACGCACACGCACACGCACACGCGCGCACACACACACACACACACACACACACACACACCAACCAAAGAGTGACTTTAATCTCTAAATTCATCGGTTTTTCTCAGATATAAAATCTGAATTATGAGAAAAATCTGAGAAAAAAATCAGAACCCAAGTTTTTTTTTAGGCTCTAACCCTCCTCTGTACGTGTGAGTTACCTGTGGATGAAATAATTGATTTTCTGTTTATCCGTGTCAACAAATATCTAATATGTACGGACAAAATAACAAAACAAAAAGTGACGAACAAAGAATATAAAGAAGGCAAACTGAACTTGGTCTTCATTAAAGAAACATTATTTTTTGGGACGTAAATTGTTGCAGGTGATTCTTGAGTTTCACTTCTTTTTAAAAATATTTTCAAGTTTCAGGATAATAAAAAAAAAAGGACAACACAATTTCATTCTGTTTTACTTTTATTTTCCTCTGAGAACAGCTTGTTTATTCACTAATGGAACAAAATAATATTTCTATTTCTATTTGTATTATCACCTCATTAATATTGTAAATATTAAAATTCTGAGTTTGAATTTCTTCTTCAAATCAATAAAAGAACAAAGAAACACAAGACAAATGTATTTCTGCCTACAGCACAAAACCTCTCTGAACATATCTTTGTGTGTGTGTGTGTGTGTGTGTGTGTGTGTGTCAGGTATTTGATGTTCATCATGGTGTTGGTGACGGTGGTGGTGTTAAACTGTGTGGTCGTCCTCAACCTGCACTTCAGGACACCGAGCACACACGTCATGTCTGAGTGGACCAAGAAGGTAACACACACACACACACACACACACACACACACACACACACACACACACACTAAAGTGTGTGTTATGACTTTAAACATGCTGTTATTCTTGCTCCCTGTCTCCAGTTCTTCCTCGAGCGGTTGCCCCGTATCCTGCGTATGTCCCGACCCGCAGAGGATGAGCCGTACTGGGATGGAGCGTTGCCACGGAGATCCAGCTCGGTGGGCTACATCGCCTCGGCGGAGGAGTACTACAGTGTCAAGTCCCGCAGCGAGCTGATGTTCGAGAGACAGTCGGAGAGACACGGACTGATGACGAGGACCACACACGCAGCCAGTAAGAAATCACGGGCTGTCGTTTCTGCTGATCAGGCGAAACGCTGACGACAGGAGACGTAGCTGAGCCGCTCTGTGTTGTCTGTTTTTATGCAGCTGTGAAGCCGCAGGACGATGGAGGCGTGACGGATCAGCTGTACGCAGAGATCAAGCCGGCTGTGGACGGAGCAAACTACATCATCAAACACATGAGGAACAAGAACGACTACAACGAGGTGAGACGCAGAGAAGACAGGATGACGTCGAGTGCAGCGGGTGTTAGTGGTTTATCTATCGGACAGTGGTGACAACGTGACGGGTGAAGTCGGGTAACGTGGGACGCTTTTTGGTAGATGCTCCAGTAGATTTAGAAAAACCTGTCAACTCACTCCAGTGATGTTTCTATGAGTCATTTAAGGCCATGTCAACATTTTTACGTCGGATTAAATGGGAATATGCAGTTTTTTTTACAGGCTACACACCTTCAAACACACCCTGACCCCGACTCTCACACTCTTGTTTGGTAAAGTGGGATGCTACAATTAAAATGGCGACAATGAGTGCTAACTTCAGCACACACTAATACTCCTGGGCTCATTGAGTACACACAAGTCTCAGTGTGGCTTTAACCTTTCAGTCATTCAGGTAGTGGTGCACTTCTGCCTCTCGTGGGCAAAATGAGTATTACAAAAACAAACACCAGTGTTCTCAGTTCTGCCATTTTCCACCTGGTTTCACACACATTTTTTTTCTCCTCCAGATGAAATGTCTCACACATGAACAGACAAATCTAAGTGGAGACCTGGATGACTGAGAACAAAAAATATGTCCAGAAAGAAATGTGTGAAACAAAGTAGGAGAAAAAAGTGACCCTAAATTTGTCACTCTGTTTCACGCATGAAACATATTTTTATGTATTTTTTTTTTCCCAGAGGAAAGAAACGTGTTTTCATGTGTATAAAAAAGCACCGTAAAAACAAAAAAATGTTTTTTCCCCCCAAGAGAAAACAAGTGACAAAAAAATAAAGGGTTTCATACAAGGAGGAAAAAAATCTCCCCTCAAAGACACGTTTTCCTCCCAATTAACTTTTATTTTAAATGTGTCACATATATTTCTTTTTTCCTGAGGGGAAAAAAGAAAACTTCTCCTGAGAAAAATCTTTTTTCACTCTGATCAACATGTGAAAAACTAATTTCCAGAGAAAAACAAATGTGTCTTTTGTGTTGTTTTTTTTTTTTTACATATTTTGACAGACAACATTAAGGAACTTTTACAACTAGTTCTCAAAAAACACAACGAAAATATTTTGAGACGGAGAAAAATAAAATCTGAATTTTCTGAGGAAAGAAGTAAAACATTTTTATTCAGTTCCACACATCAAGAAATAAAAAAAAGAAAAATCTGTGCTCATGTGTGAAACCCACTGGTTCTCGGGTCATAAACACAGGAGAGAAAAACACTTCAGATCAGACTTAGAAAAAGCGTCACCAGAAAAACAAAATGTCTTCGTTTGCCCCTCAGAGCTTCCATAACTTCAGCCCTGATGCAACATGTAATCTGAAAAGTAACTAGTAACTAAACTTAACAAATAAATGTGGTGAAGTAAAAAGCACAATATTTCCCTCCAAAATGTAGTGGAAGTATAAAGTAGCAGAAAATGTGAATACTCACATACAATCTTGAGGTACTTCTACTTTACTTAAGTACAGAACTTGAGTAAATGTACTCAGTTACATTCCTTCGCTGCTGGTAACCCTGCGTCTGTCGTCGCAGGAGAAAGATAACTGGAGTGGGATCGCTCGTACGGTGGACCGACTCTGTCTCTTCCTGGTTACCCCGGTGATGACCATCGGCACCATCATCATCTTCCTGATGGGAATCTGTAACCACCCTCCTCACCTGCCCTTCAAAGGAGACCCGCACGACTACAGAGAGGAAAACCCGCGTCTGCTGTGACGTCGCTCCGCAGTGTTTGAATCCAGAAGTTTGTCGTTGCTTCATTTTGTTTGTTTGACGACTTTTCAGGTGCGTTTGTACGGAAGGTGATTAGGGCCACTTTGAAAAAGAAAAAGACTCGGCAAAGTCCAACTTTATCTCAAAATTAAATACGCAGGAAAATGAAGTAAGAATTCTGGTTTTAAAATCAGACTTCTGAGAAAAAAAGTCCAAATTTTGAAAAATCTGAATTTTGAATTTAAAGTCAGAACTGATTTTATTTTTTACAGTGGCTGTGATCATCTTCCGTACATCTCTCTTTGAGTGTTTCCTTAAATTAGAAGTGAATAACTGAACCAGTCTATAACTGTTTTAAATGTACTTGTGTGGTTTGAATAAAGATTTGTTCTCTTGATCTCAGTGGATTTGGGATGAAATTAAAGACGTTAACATGAACCAGAGTATTGTATTCTCTTCGTAGTCCTTTAGTCTCCTTTGTGGACGTTTTAAGTCTCTGCAGGGACGTGTAGCATCTCGTGTTCGTTCCATGTCTCTGTTCAGGGCTTCTGTAGGAAACTAAATAAAAAGATGAATTAATACACAGGTAAATAAATACAGAGGCAACCTGAAGCACAAATATCCATGTATGTCACATTTTACATATACAATGCCTACATCTATTTTTAATAATCATTTATTTCTTTCTTTATTTCCTTTTGATTTTGTCAGTTTCAATCCTCCATCCACACACACACACACACACAACTCTGAATCTAAAGTCAACATCATGATCAACTAAAGATGTTTCACTTTATCATCCCAGAGAATATTTGAATTGTTTCCTGACTTTAAAATATTTTGTTTTCTATATTTTCTACTCTTAAGGCCACACAGATGAATATTTTTATTCCAACTCAACGGCCAGAATAAATGTTTGCCACGTTTCTGCAAAACTACAGATAAATTAAAACCGGACGTTTTCTTTATGTTGCAACTTCACTTTTGTTCAGGTTGACTTTTCCATTCCTCTCTCGTCACTTGTGTGAAACACAATTCAGCGGCGTCTTCTCTCACACATACTACAAAGGAGAGTCATATTCCTTGATAGCAGTTAACAAATAAAGCACGTAGCTATGAACTCAAGGACTAAAACTGACAGCTATAGCAATCAACCAATCAATCTTTGTTCATTATAGTGTCAAATCACAACAGAAGTTATGTCATGACAAGGGGTGGGACGAGACTAACGGGAGGAACCCAAAACCAGACTCGGGGTGGGCGCCACCTCTACCAGTTGGGTGGAGGGGGGAGAAAGAGCGAGAGAGACAAAGAGACAGAGACAGAGAGATAAGGACAAACAGGAACAATAATAACAAAATATCCTGACAAATAATCTAAATAGAAACATATTACAGACAGTAGCAGCATTAGAGCTGGAACTCATTTGTATTAACGGTGACTCAGTCATTATGAAACCATAAATAGAGAATTGAAATATATATATATATATATATATATATATATATATATATAGCTGTGTGAAAAAGTCTAAGAATTACAGGTCTGAACAGATATGCATTCTCATATACGTGTATGTGCACATGCATTGCCCTACTTCCTCGTCCGCAGCCAGCCAGCTCCACTCTTCACCAAATTCATGACCTGCAAGAAACAGCAAACAGGACGTGTACTCAGCATCTGTGTACTGACAAGTATATGTAGCCAAGTAGCCTTTTTGTGACGTGGTGACACATTTAGTACAAACTGCAAAACCTTGTTGATAACCTGCAAAAGCATGTCACATGCTCAAAATAGAGGTCATTCCTCAAAACCAAGTATTCCTATCAATGAAAGTGTGTGTGTCATAAAAAAAAGTCCTGACACCATCATTTATGAACAAGACAGTCAAATGGCTTTGTCGTGTTTTCATTAGGACACTTTACTAGTGTTTCCCAATGCAAAAAAGCCAGATCTTTGTGACCTGAAAATGCTCAAGACTATACACTAACACTATACACAGCCATTTGAAAACTACAGTAAAAGTAACACATTTACACACAAATTATACCTATTAGATAGTTATCACCTCAGTAAACAATAAATGAATTGAAAGATTACAATAAATTCAATGGTAAATATTGCAAATTAAACTTATTATTTCCTACAGGTTTACTTGTGTTTTGTATCTCTGCTTACAGCTCATCAGGCCACGTGAATGTTTACTGTTGCTATGGCAACAAGAGACCTCGTACGTTAGCATCTGTTAGCTAGCTTAGCTAAATCATCTGAGCAATAATAATATCCCATAATATCACAATTCGGCATATTTGAACAAAATCAACCACAACTACCAACAGTCACAGCCCTTTAACTCTGGGCTGATGTGCTGCCACATGTTAGACTGTCAAAGTTAGAAAATAACGGCTTCAGTCTCTGAGGAGCTGCGTTAGCATTAGCGGCAGCTACGTTAGCATTAGCGGCAGCTGCGTTAGCATTAGCGGCAGCTACGTTAGCATTAGCGGCAGCTGCGTTAGCATTAGCGGCAGCTGCGTTAGCATTAGCGGCAGCTGCGTTCATCAGTATGCAGTTAGTGAGGTCGCATCACATTCAATGTAAAAACATCTTTTACTTTGTTTTGGACATGTCTCAAACATTTAGCCGAGCCAGCCCCAGGCTGACGGTACTGACCCTGTCTGCCTCCACTCGCTCATCATCGTCAGGTCCTCCTCCCTCGTCTCCCGGCGCAGCAGCACCTGTGGCTGCTGGCGGGTCGGTGTCACTGGTCCCGGCACCAAAAAGCCTCCACCTCCAGAGACTTCGACTGTTTAATCGCTGTTTCTCAGCTGTTTCTTCCTCTTATCCATTTCAAGTAGCGGACACAGTTTGGAAGACGCTCACTACCACCACACACTAACGTTACTACTGGCTCAGCAGCAGCCCGGCCCGCCCATCGAGGTCCCGCCCATCGAGGTCCCGCCCACCCTGGTTCGTGTCGTGATTGACAGCACTGTCAGCCCATGATTGATTGACAATGACAAACAATAGACCAATTATATGTGTCGCTGCTGGGAACACACTGATAAACCTCTGTAGCCAATTGGCCGCCCAACTGGAGGGAATTTAGAGAAGAAGGAAAAACAAAAAAACATAGTGGACCGGACCGGCCCACATTGGGTCAACGGCCCACCAGGACGATGCCCGGTGGGCCAGATGGCCAGTCCACCCCTGACATCAGGTTTAATACTTGTGCATGTTTACACACCCCCTTAATAAAGGTTCACGCTACATCTTGATGCTACAGGTGCTGAGACTGAACTTATGAAATCTGATTGGTATAAAGATTAAAAAACTAAATCTCTTTCTGTTTCAGGCACCTCTCATGTTATAGGTGGAGTAACTGGAGCTTTAGTTGTTTTAATTTTAGGGGTCTTGGTCGGACTCTTCATAAAATATAAAGAAAGGATTTGTCAAAAGTCTAAAAAGGTAAATATAATAATAATAGTATCAATAATTTAGCATGATCTTATATTTTGCCTGTGTTGTGAACTAACTGTAATGTCTTTTTGACTCAGACACAAACAACAAGTGGTGAAGAAGTATTATCTTTAAAGTAAGTATTCTGTATGTTAAAGTTGAGGAATCCTGCATTTTATATCTTTAAACCTTTTTCCTTCGTTGAAAGTTGAAAAATAAGCCTGATTAATTCTATTCTATTGCTGTGATATTTACATTTATTGTCCTCTGCAACAGTTGAATGAAGAGGAGTTTTGAACGTTACATGTTTCAGGACTAAATTCTGTTAAATTTTGTTTGCAGGAAACGAAATAATGAAGAAAAACACTGAAGTGAAACCAAAGAAAGGCTGTGACGGCACTACATGCACATATCTTCCATGAAGACATTAATGTCAACTGGACAGGAAGTGGAAATAAACTTGAGACGTACTCCGGCGTCTCAGGACATTTTGTTATTACTGTTTCAGTGGAGCCGTATTGAAACAAGACCTTCAGATCTGTGTTTTGGAGGCAAACATCTTCATCCAGACTGAAAAATGAGGACGTGTACAGTCGGCCTCTGAATGTGCAGACAGCTCCACGTAATGACTTTATAAATTGTATAGATGTTTCTGAACATATCGCTGCCATTTGGTTGTAAAGCTTTATTTTTTATGTTTTTATTTTTGTCCTGTTTGAAAATAAACTGAAAAAAGCATTTGAGTTGAGCTGAGTCCCGCTCTGCAAACACTGCACAAGCTTGTGGTGTTAACATGACACAGCACTGGATCAGACAGATGGTTTCACTGACCTCTTCTGGAGGAGTTTCATGGCTGCAGCCTCTTCCAGCAGAGATTTCACCTCCACATGACTGCAGCGAGGTGAAGTTCAGCCACCGGAGGTCAGAACAGACTCACACGTCTGACACACACAGTCAATTCACAAAACACACTGATGCTTCAATTAATGCACACATTCTCTTTATAATTGAGATATAATATAGTAATATAATAATAATAATAATAATAAACATTTTACAAATCAACAGTAAAGATGGACTCATGCTATTCTTTGTGGATTTTCTGTTTAAGTTTATTATATAAAACATTTACATATTTAAAAACATATTACATAATTTGGATACAAAAAAGGGAACTGTATTCGAGTAAAGTTACAGAAATAAAAGATGTAATTAGATTACAGATGCATTCAGTAACAAAGGGGATCACTAACAAGATTACAATTTCAAAATAAAGAATGATATACTCGTCTGTAACTGTGTATTCTGTAAGAATATACACTCGTTATTAACATTAAATAAAAGTCATCTCATTGATATTTCTTTTCTCTCGTCTTTATTAGCATAAGTAAAGGAAAGTAATCAAGTTACATGACTTTAATCTTGTGATACCTGGATGACGTCCCTGAGTACATTTTGAACAGGTAATTAGTGACACTGTTGGAGAACATGTTTAAAGTAACATCTCAGCCCTGCTGACATTTATTATTGGACTCCATGTTTTGTTTTGTGTTTGTTCAAAAGGTCCCTCAGACAGAACCGACGATGTCATCAGTCAGCTGGAGTTAAAACAGGAGCTGCAGTTTTACACATTAACTGTGTCGTATAAAATTACCTCATTGTGAGAGAGTAACTCCTCAACTTTTACATGGTCCATTTCACACAATTACCTGTAAAACATCACGGGAGGATTTTTTGGAAAAAGTGAAAATTCTGAGAAAAAAAGTAAAAATTCTGAACAAAGTGAAAATATCAGAAAAATTTGAAAACTGAGAAAAAGTCAAAAATTTTGGAAAAAAAAATCAAAATTTTGGAAAAAAATTCAAAATTCTGAGAAAAAAGTGAAAATTTTAGAAAAAAGAAAAAATCAGAAAAATTTGAAAACTAAGATTAAAAAAGACTAAAGATTAAAAATTATGAAAAAAAAAAAATCAAAATTATAAAAAAAGTAAAATAATCCTGAGAAATGAAGTCAACATGGAGCGAAGTCGTGGTTGACATCATGTTGTTGATGTGAAGTACAACACAAATGTTTACTTGGACTTCCTGTCATATTTTTAGCCACGCTGGCTCAGGATCATGTCGTCTGCAGCCGGTACGCCACATTAGCCCCTTTCACACTGGCCTTTTGATGGCGGGAACATTGCGTCTTTGTTCCTCCTCGCCGTCAGTGTGAAAGTTACAGAGGCTGAATGGGGACAGGTTCATTCTGCCTCTGATCCACCAGTGGAGGCAGTAACAGAGCTGCAACAGAGGCGAGGGGGCCTCTTCACTGGATGTCACACTTCAACCCACAAGACAACGTTATAGGACCAAACAACAGTAATGTGTTAGCAGGTCGTGCTAAAATGCCAGATTTATATATGGGACAGTCTCTGTCATCCTGTCCTACCGACTCTTCCTCACACTTTCACCTGAAAAACAGCGTCTGTCCCCGTCACTGAGAGCAAGGCAGCTCCTGCTGTTTACTGGTGGTGATTATGTGACGAGATTTCAAGCTAAATAAATTTAACTCACTGTGTCTTTGTCTCCTTCCACTGTTGTGTTGTTGTAGTTACTGTCTCTGGCAACTTATAGAGAAAACCCCACTGCGACGGTCAGCCCTCCCGACCAGGACTTCAGTGAACTTCCCCTGGAAAACCACCAAGGAGCAAGTAGCAGAAGTAGTCAGGGGTGGAAAGTAACTGAGTACTCAAGGACTGTACTTAAGTGCAGTTTTGAGGCACTTGTACTTCTTCTGAATATTTAAATGTCACTCTGCCTCATACATTTACTGCACTACGCTGGAAGTATTTGAGGTTTTACTGCAGGACCTTTACCTGACGGCTGTTAGCCTACAAGTTATTTTACCTGCACAACATGATCTCTGCTCCAATGTTTTTCATCCAGGATTATTGTCCTCTTTCCATTCAGCCAGCAGCTGGAGTTAGATTTTCCACAACAGCTGCCGATCTTATAAAAAACACTGCATTGTTAAAAATTCAACCGGTCGTTTCCAACCTCTTTGGCTCGTGACTCCATATGAAAAAGCAGAATCTAGTTGGGGCTCCTTGTCAAATATCAGAGGTCTGTTAGTTGTTAGCAGCCCCCCTCTGAACCTCTGTGATCCATTAAATAGCAGAACTGCTGAGCTGTTTCTTAATTGATTACATTGATCAACACAAGTGGAACCATCAAAATATTGTTTAATAAATGTTTTGCTCATTACAAAAGAATAAACATTTGACTTTGTTTAATAACAATATAAAGAGATTCATATGCAATAAAAAATCTAAACACACAGAATAAAGAACATGTACAGAAATAATCTTGCACTGATGAATATGACACTGCAGACTTCTGCATTCTGACATCAACCTCCATTTTACAGCATAATATGAAAATGAACAGGCGTTCTCCATCATTCAACAACCAGTCAGTGTATAAACAGACTGACTGAATCAGAAGAAGAAAGACAGAACGTGATGCAGACTCACGTCCAGGTTCCAGGTGGAGGAGGTGTCTGAGTGTGGAGCAGAAGGAGTGGAGGAGCGTCAGTGTGTCTGCAGAGACTGTGTAGAAGGACAGAGCAGCAGCAGAGCAGTCCAGATACACTGATGATACTCTGTCACATCCAGAGGAACACAGGGACGATGCTGGACTGGACATTGTGTGTGACAGTGGAGCTGATCTCAGAGCAGTTCACACTGCAGCACTGACAGTCATCTCCACTTGTTGTGATTGGTCCGTCAGTCACTGCTGGATGAAGCTCTCCTCTCCACTCCACCTCCCAGTAACACGGCCCAGTCAGAGCCTCTCCACCCACCAGCTGATGGTGCTGCTTCAACCTCTCTGGATCATCAGGACACAGCTGATCCTCTCAACACCTCCACCTTCCTCATCACTCTGACGGAGAGCACCTCCTCCAGCTGATGAGAGAAGCAGAGAGACAGTAAAGTGATAAATGAGTGTTGACAGAGACTCCCTCCATCAGCTGTCAGTCAGTGATATAAAGACCAGCAGGACTTCAGTCCTGTTCAGACCACAAGTGGAGCGGCTGTGTAGCGTAGCCAGCTTCCTTTCAGCTCTCATGTTAACGTGTTGGAGTGAAGCTCACAGACCTGCAGACACTTTGGACATCAAGTCTGTTTACTCTGCAGCTTTCACTGAAGGACACAGTGGAAATAAACTGCTGACAGTCCCTGAACGCATCATTACTGCAGGAACACAGATATTCACTGCTCTCTTTAATGATGGACAGCTGTTTGGGTTCAAAGCTGTTAGAAACCAGCATCTATATTTATTATGTTTAACATCAGCTGTGATTTGTGGACTTCAGCAGAGGTTCTGGTCCGTATACAGACCACATGGTTACTAAATGTAATGATGGTTCTCTGAAATAAGAGCCAGTGATTTGCAGGCTTCAGTCAGACTGATCTGAGAGCTGTGACAAAGATGAACTGATCAGTTGTTCAGTGTTGAAATGAGAGAACAAACACTTTGAGATCAGATTTGATGCTCCGACAGTTTGATGAATGAGGACACTGTCTCTATACATCCTGTGATGCTGTCAGCTGTGATCCAGCTTTACTTCCTGTAGACATGAACACAACAACAACAGTCGTCTTCACATCAACTCAAACACACGATCACAACAAGCTTCTGGCTCGTCTGATTGGCTGACTGCTCTCTCTTTCTGTCCAATCATGAAGCCTGTCACCGTTCTCCTCTCACAGCTTCACTGAGGAAAGCAGGAAATACTGGATCTTTACTTTGATACTGTGTTTAGTACAATACTGCTGAAACCAGCATGAACTGACTCCAACCCTCTACTGACCTCAGAGTCTCCAGTCTACAGTCTGGACTCTTCTTCAGATCACACAGCAGCTTCACGTCTGAATCCTGCAGGTTGTTTTGACTCAGGTCCAGCTGTCTCAGATGGGAGGGGTTGGACTTCAGAGCTGAGGCCACAGAAGCACAGCTGATCTCTGACAAACTGCAGTCACTCAATCTGAATAAAGAATAAATGATGTAAGTTTAGAAGACAATGTTCCTGCTTGAAATCATTCAGTGATTAATAATCTGTTCAAAAAGAAAATGAGAAAATGGAAACTCCAAACATCTGAACCCAACAGGACGCAGGTTAAAACCTCTAAAATACAAAAGGTGACAAAGAGCTCTCATTAATATTAATGACAACGTGCTGCTACTTCAATAAAGACGTCGTGACTTCACCTCTTAAACTCTGCAGCTCCACCAGTGGCTCCATCTATACAAACTCATGTTGTGAAGCCAAACAAATAAAAACTCACAAAAACTGATTTTAGATTCAATCAAAGTATCTTCAGTTTGAACCAGTGTGAGCATCATATAGTTTTATAAAACTGATGGAAAAAGAAAATACTGAATATTTGTTGTCTGATTGTTGAAACAGAGATAACTTATTTATTAATTGTGTTTATGTATTTTATTATCACTTTCTTAAAAAACATGATGTGGAATATAAGATGACAATCAAGAGTTGAAGAGGATCACAGTGAATTATCCAGTGTAGATTTTTCTCTTTATATGAAGGTTTTAAATGTGCAGCTCAACATTAAGATACTCAGTGAGGATCAGTATAATATCAGCCTCATGTCTGCAGTTTAGTGTCACCACAACTTTCACATTATCTTAATCTGAGCACAGAAGTAAAAAATGTTGTCTGACCTCAGAGTCTCCAGTCGACAGTGTGGACTCTGCAGAAAATCACACAGCAGCTTCACTCCTGAATCCTGCAGCTTGTTCTTACTCAGGTCCAGCTCTCTCAGATGGGAGGGGTTGGACTTCAGAGCTGAGGCCAGAGAAGCACAGCTGATCTCTGACAACCTGCAGAAACTCAATCTGAATAAAGAATAAATGATGTAAGTTTAGAAGACAATGTTCCTGCTTGAAATCATTCAGTGATTAATAATCTGTTCAAAAAGAAAAAGAGAAAATGGAAACTCCAAACATCTGAACCCAACAGGACGCAGGTTAAAACCTCTAAAATACAAAAGGTGACAAAGAGCTCTCATTAATATTAATGACAACGTGCTGCTACTTCAATAAAGACGTCGTGACTTCACCTCTTAAACTCTGCAGCTCCACCAGTGGCTCCATCTATACAAACTCATGTTGTGCAGCAAAACAAATAAAAACTCACAAAAACTGATTTTAGATTCAATCAAATCATCTTCAGTTTAAACTATTCAGTCAGTATAAGCATCATATAGCTTCATAAATCTCTGATCCCTCTCAGATGGGAGGGGTTGGACTTCAGAGCTGAGGCCACAGAAGCACAGCTGACAAACTGCAGAGACTCAATCTGAATAAAGAATAAATGATGTAATAAAGATCTGTTTATATTCCATCAATGTTCAGTTGTTTAATGTGCAGTTCAACATTACTGTGTCCTCATCAATTAGCTGAATCCTAAAATGATTGAGTGATTTTGTTATTGTGTTATTGTGGATCATCATGTTGTAATGTCAGCCTTCTACAGACATCATCTAAATGTCACCACATTCATGTCAACACATGTTATCGACATGCTGCTGAACTCTGCACCCTCTTTAACACCGGTCCCAACACTACAGTATCCATAACAACATGAATCCAATTAGAGTCCAGACTGAATTCTGCTGACAGACTAAAAAAAGAGCTGTTGTGAGTTGTGTTCAGACAAACACAGAAAACAAGAAAAGTAAAGGATATTTAAAAGTTCTGTTGTGGATTTAAATTAGGTAGATAAACACTGCACAAGAGCAAAATACATGAACTGACCTCAAGATCTCCAGTCTACAGTTTGGACTCTTCAGTCCTTCACACAGCAGCTTTACTCCTGAATCCTTGAGACTGAAACTCAGGTCCAGCTCTCTCAGATGGGAGGGGTTGGACTTCAAAGCTGAGGCCACGACTTCACAGCCAGTCTCTGAGAGTCCACAATAAAAAAGTCTGTGATGACGGAGAAAATAAAAATGAAGGTCGAATAAAATCTGACAATTTATCTAAAAAACAGACATTAACACATTTGGCTGTAGCTCAGCTGGTCAGTTGTTCAGCCTGAGCTGCTCAGTCATTGATCACAAGGTTTGTGGTTTGAAACTTGAGCTCCTCCTGTCCACATGTCAAAGTGTCCTTGAGCAAACTAATGATCCCTCAATGGCAGCTTTAGACCAAAGTGTCCCAAACAAGGTGATGTGATCTGTGTCTGTTAAACTTTATTTGAACATGATGTCCACTGAGTGCTACAATCATTGGAGGTTGTAACAGCACTTGTATGTATTGACCTCAGTCATGTGCTTGTATGTAGTCTATGCATCTTTTAATATCTCTCTGCTTTTCATCAAAGATTGTTTTATTATAATTTCATAGTGAATAGTTTTACTCAAGTGGAGTTCAGCTGTTTAACGACATTATTTCTTCTTGTAGCCTGGTGATGATAAAATCTCTGCACTGAACTGAACCTGCTGAGTTCTCCTTCACTGGCAGGATGAACCCTGATGTTGTCCCAGGAGCTGAATGTGTGATCGCTCTGGAGTAAACCAGTTTACAGACCAGTCCATTCAAATACTACCAGAGAGAGAGACAGAGAGAGCGTCCTCAGTTGATGACAACGTGCTGCTACTTCAATAAAGACGTCGTGACTTCACCTCTTAAACTCTGCAGCTCCACCAGTGGTTCCATCTATACAAACTCATGTTGTGAAGCCAAACAAATAAAAACTCACAAAAACTGATTTTAGATTCAATTCAAGATCACAAAGTTTCCAAAGATGCAAACATGTCAGGATGAATTTTTTGGGAATCAAAAGTTATTTTTATTCTGGCTGTAGGGGAGTGATATAAGTTCTTTAAAAACAGAATAACTGAGCTGCTAAAGCCAAATCTTTGCAGTGTTAAATATAAATATTCCCAGCCAACAGAATCAAATGTCTGTTCGGCGTCGAGGCTGAGAACAATAGATTTATCTTTAGTTTTGCTCATATGATCCATTAAGTGTAAAGCCCGTCTTACATTATCTTGTGTCTGTCTGTTCCTGAGGAACCCTGTTTGGTCGTCATCTATTATGTCAGGAAGTTTGTTGTCAAGTCTTTTTGCAATTATTGAGGTGTATAGTCTGTAGTCTAAATGTTGTATTGATGTGGGTCTGTACCAACTACACTCAGATTTATCTTTACCCATCTTTGGGATTATGGAAATTATTGCTTGTTTCCAGGATGTTGGTGTTTCTCCACCTTTAAGTGTAAAATTGAAGCATTTCAATAATACTGGTGTTAGTATCTCTCTGAATGTTTTGTACCATTCAGCTGGGTATCCATCCGCGCCTGGCATTTTATTTGTTTTGAGTCTCGATATGGCATTATCTAATTCTTCTTTGGTTATCTCACCTGTCATTACTTTATTCTGTTCGGTTCCAATGGATGGCAGGTCCAATGAGCTCAAAAGATGTGTAATGCTTGCAGAATCTACACTATCCGGTTGTGTGTACGAGCCCTTATAGTCATTTTCAAAGCAGTGTTGTATTTCTTTTAGCTTGTTACACATTTTGGCAGATTGTGTATCTTTGATTTTATGAATGGACCTTTCATCCTGTTGCCTTCTTATCCTCCAAGCTAATAGTGTTTTAGCTCTTGGCCCATTGTCATAATACCTTTGTTTGGTGGATCTAGTTTTCATCTCCTCTTGACTGTCATATATTCTGTTCAAGTTTTGTCTGGTCACTTTTATCTGCTCTAATAATCGGGGGTCGTTACGTTCCATGTGTTTAATTTCTTGGTCTTTGAGTTCTTGTAGTAAGAAAAAAATGCTTAATTAACTAATCGATCACTTAATTCATCAATGAATTAACAGACCCACTGACTCCAGTCTCCCGCGGGGTGTCTCATCTGTGCTGGCCCGGTGTGTCCGACAGGTGTTGAGCCCTCGGTGGTTTGTTCGTCAGGTGTTAAAATCCCCTTCCTCCACACGTCCTCCGACGCCTCTTTTGCGTTGTTGTATGTTGTGAGTCCTTCTTCAGAAAAGACTCAGAGTTTGGCAGCGCCGGTGTCTGGAACCTGAGTCCCTTTTCCTTCAGCACCTTCCTCAGCGGCGCATATTCCTTTCTTTTCTTCATAATTTTTACCGGGTAATCGTGGTCGAAATAAACTCTGTTTCCGTTGAGGTGTTCCTCTTTCTTTCTCCATGCGGTGTTCAGCACCAGTTCCTTGGTTCTGTAGGCGAGGAAGCACAGCATCATGGATCTCGGGGCGGCTTTGGTCCGAGTGATCTGTGACAGCGTTGTATTTTAAAGTCGATGTCAGGGAGCGATAACTCGGACTTGATCAACTTCTACAAACTCACATGCATTGTCCCCCTCCTCCCCCTCGGGGATCCCAAAGATGGAGGTTATTTCTGCGGGAGCTGCTTCTAAGTCTGTCAGTTTGGACCGGACGCGCTCTTGTCAGTGGCGTATCCAGGACATTTTTACTGGGGTGGCCAAGATGGGACACAAAGCTAGTGTGGGGTGGCCATGGCATAGCGAAGTTTAATACCACGTACGCAGCCGACCGCGGTTCGAATCCCGGCTGGACGTCCTTTGCTGCGTGTCACATCCCCTCTCTCTCCCATGATTTCCTGTCTCGTAACTGTCTCGTAAATAAAAGGTGTCTATGCTGGTAAAAAAATATTTTTTTAAAAAGTCTGGTTATTTTAACATGTCTATTTTTAATCAGTAATTATGTTCAGGATAGGGTACAGATTTTCTAAGAGCCATTTCCTTGGAGTGGATTAAAGTCCTCATCTCTTCACAAGTTAGATTAGGGAGCACAATTCAACTGCTCATAACTCATCCTGTAGAATAACATGAATCAGTCATCAGCTCATCATCTGTGTCACCTGGACTGTTACCTGTGCTTGCTTTACTAATTGAGGCGCCATCTTGTGGTTACATAAAAACACAGCAATCCAGGCAACAGAACAAACCAAAAACTTCAAATCAAAGCTTAATACTTAAAGACAGGCCTTATTAAAAAGTTTATCTGTGAGCAAAAGATAATCTAAGCTTGTAAGGAAAAAACAGAAATATGTGTTGTTCTTTACATGCTTAGTTTATGTTATTATTTAGCTTAGATATCATTTGTTGGAGATACTGGAATTTGATTTTTTTGGTTTATTCTTTGCCAGGTGTGTTTTTATTTAACCACAAGATGGCGCCTAAATTAGTAAAGCAAAGAAATGAAATTCAATCAATCAATCAATCAATCAATCAATCACTCACTCAATCAGTCAATTCACTTTGAAGTAATAGCTATAACTACAAACGTCAAGCAGGATCTTTGTCAAATCGGGTGAGAATCAGTGTGTAAAATACAGGATGTTCGTGGGGCTCTGGAGGCCCTTAAATAACAGCTCTGACTCCATTAACATGTCAAAATAAAGGAGGTGTCAACAATGTGCCTCATTATGTCTATTTATAGTATCTACAAAGGTTTGTTTTTACATAACTACCGACATCTTCCATCACTTTTAATAACACAATTAACTCATTTTGCATCTCAAGCATTTGTGGCATTTGAATGCAGTTTGCTCTGCCTCTGCCTGTTTAACGTCTCAAACATGTGAACTGTGAAGATGAGCTAACTGATACAAACAAAAAGTCCTTTATCTCCCAGAGAAAAGTCTTTAAATCACAGAGCAAATAAATAAATCACAGCTTGTTCTTGTGTTAAAGCTCCTTAAATCTAGACTGTCACACTATATTTCACACACTGGTTGGTCAAAAATATAACATCACCTCTACTGAACACACACATCTGCAAAAACACCCTCAGTCTTCAGTCCAGAAAACAGCGTTTCATATTTCATGGCGGTGTCCAAATAACAATAATAAAAAAAAAACGCTAAGGTTAATGCTTAACTTGGTTTGCAGGCTGCTAAGCTAGGCTAACTTAGCAGCTAGTTCGTCTTTTAGCTAGCAGCTAATAAACGAACTACAGTAGCTAGTGCAGTGTAGTTCGTCTTTTAGCTGCTAGCTGGCTAAGCTGCTAAGTGTAGTAATTAAGCTAGCAGTAGTAGCAGTCGTAGTTCCCTCTGAATATGTAGGAAAACTAGCAGCTTAGCTAGCTAGTGCAGTGTAGTTCGTCTTTTAGCTGCTACTTAGTGCTAGATAAAGTTTTCCTACACATTCAGAGGGAACTACGACATAACTAAACATTAAATTACCAAACCTCTCAACCGACAGAGTTCAGCGTTGTTATCCAGCAGTTGACGTTGTCACTGGGACGTCCTCCTGTTTCATTAACGACCGGACCAGCAGCAGCAGCAGGTGCAGCTGCCGTGCTCATCTCTCATGGCTCACCTATCAGACCTGCATGGCCAAACGTCCACTGAGCAGAAATCAGCTCTCACAGCCTCAGTACGACCATTACTGTGTTAGTTAAAAATGTGGCCCTAAATCAGCTGATCAGCTGTCATCATTGATTGACAGCATGTCTCCTGTTTCTTGTGTTGACGAACTTGACCAACTACCTATCAGATCTGGGGCCAATGAGTTTTCAGGGGCGGCCCGGCCACCCCAGGCCACCCCTCAGAACCGCTCTTGTTGCTGCAGAGTTTGTAGAAGCTCGTCTTCAGCATTAGTCTTCCACTCTTCCACCTCGGCCACTCGGTTCTCCACTTCATCCATTCTGGCCTCCGTGTTTTTCAGCTCTGCCCCGATCTCACTCAGCTTCTGGTTAACTTCTTCTTTAAAGTTCCCAAACTCTTCCTTCGTGTCTCGTTTAATTGTCTGGCAGAAACAGTCTAGTTCCTTCTTCATGTCCTTGTGTCCTGTCTTTATTTCAGCGTGGACAGCGCTGATGCTGGCGCGCAGAGCGCACATGTCCACGTGCTGCTAGCTTCACTTGTGCCGACAGCTTCATCAGCGTCTCCTGTCGCCATTTCTTTGTTTGCCGTTTTGTCCTGATTTTCTGTGGTCTCAGGCTTCCTTAGTTTATACTTCTCCATATCATTTATGATAAAATTGGTGTGTAAAATACTCTAAAACGGGGAAAGACCCGGACCCTTCTGGGAGCTCTCAGATTATGATACCGCCAGTCCGGCCGCCACAACTGTAAGTCTCACATCTACTATGTTTTTTATTTATTTAATTTTTTTTGGGAAAAGTGGAGTCAGAAGATCAAATCATCTCCAGTTTAAACTATTCAGTCAGTATAAGCATCATATAGCTTCATAAATCTTTCATTATCATTGATTTACAAAAACATGACATCCAGTGTAGATTTTTCTTGTTATATGAAGGTTTTAAATGTGCAGCTCAACATTAAGATACTCAGTGAGGATCAGTATAATATCAGCCTCATGTCTGCAGTTTAGTGTCACCACAACTTTCACATCATCTTAATCTGAGCACAGAAGTAAAAAATGTTGTCTGACCTCAGAGTCTCCAGTCTACAGTGTGGACTCTGCAGAAAATCACACAGCAGCTTCACTCTTGAATCCTGCAGGTTGATTGCATTCAGGTCCAGCTCTCTCAGATGGGAGGGGTTGGACTTCAGAGCTGAGGCCAGAGAAGCACAGCTGATCTCTGACAAACTGCAGCTCATCAATCTGAATAAAGAATAAATGATGTAAGTTTAGAAGACAATGTTCCTGCTTGAAATCATTCAGTGATTAATAATCTGTTCAAAAAGAAAAAGAGAAAATGGAAACTCCAAACATCTGAACCCAACAGGACACAGGTTAAAACCTCTAAAATACAAAAGGTGACAAAGAGCTCTCATTAATATTAATGACAACGTGCTGCTACTTCAATAAAGATGTCGTGACTTCACCTCTTAAACTCTGCAGCTCCACCAGTGGCTCCATCTATACAAACTCACGTTGTGAAGCCAAACAAATAAAAACTCACAAAAACTGATTTTAGATTCAATCAAAGTATCTTCAGTTTGAACTAGTGTGAGCATCATATAGTTTCATAAAACTGATGGAAAAAGAAAATACTGAATATTTGTTGTTGTCTGTTTGTTGAAACAGAGATAACTTATTTATTAATTGTGTTTATGTATTTTATTATCACTTTCTTAAAAAACATGATGTGGAATATAAGATGACAATCAAGAGTTGAAGAGGATCACAGTGAATTATCCAGTGTAGATTTTTCTCTTTATATGAAGGTTTTAAATGTGCAGCTCTGCCACAGTCAATGGATTAAACCACCGTAAAAGAAAATCAACTTTATCATTGAGACTGTCAGTGTGGATCAGTATAATAAAAACGTAACATTCAACTCAACATCACAAAGTTTACAAAGATGCAAATATGTCAGGATGAATTCTGGGGAAGAGTAAACAAAAGACATCTACTGTGTTTTTTACTTATTTGAATTTTTTTTAGGAAAAGTGGAGTCAGAAGATAAAATCATCTTCAGTTAAACTATTCAGTCAGTATAAGCATCATATAGCTTCATAAATCTATCATTATCATTGATTTAAAAAAACATGAATCCAGTGTAGATTTTTCTTGTTATATGAAGGTTTTAAATGTACAGCTCAACATTAAGATACCCAGTGAGGATCAGTATAATATCAGCTTCATGTCTGCAGTTTAGTGTCACCACAACTTTCACATCATCTTAATCTGAGCACAGAAGTTAAAAAATGTTGTCTGACCTCAGAGTCTTCAGTCGACAGTCTGGACTCTGCAGAAAATCACACAGCAGCTTCACTCCTGAATCCTGCAGGTTGTTTCCCCACAGCTCCAGCTCTCTCAGATGGGAGGGGTTGGACTTCAGAGCTGAGGCCAGAGAAGTACAGCTGATCTCTGACAAACTGCAGTCAAACAATCTGAATAAAGAATAAATGATGTAAGTTTAGAAGACAATGTTCCTGCTTGAAATCATTCAGTGATTAATAATCTGTTCAAAAAGAAAATGAGAAAATGGAAACTCCAAACATCTGAACCCAACAGGACGCAGGTTAAAACCTCTAAAATACAAAAGGTGACAAAGAGCTCTCATTAATATTAATGACAACGTGCTGCTACTTCAATAAAGACGTCGTGACTTCACCTCTTAAACTCTGCAGCTCCACCAGTGGCTCCATCTATACAAACTCATGTTGTGAAGCCAAACAAATAAAAACTCACAAAAACTGATTTTAGATTCAATCAAAGTATCTTCAGTTTGAACCAGTGTGAGCATCATATAGTTTTATATAACTGATGGAAAAAGAAAATACTGAATATTTGTTGTTGTCTGATTGTTGAAACAGAGATAACTTATTTATTAATTGTGTTTATGTATTTTATTATCACTTTCTTAAAAAACATGATGTGGAATATAAGATGACAATCAAGAGTTGAAGAGGATCACAGTGAATTATCCAGTGTAGATTTTTCTCTTTATATGAAGGTTTTAAATGTGCAGCTCAACACTGCTCTGCCACAGTCAATGGATTAAACCACTGTAAAAGAAAATCGACTTTATCATTGAGATAGTCAGTGTGGATCAGTGTAATAAAAACTTAACATTCAACTCAACATCACAAATTTTCCAAAGATGCAAATATGTCAGGATGAATTCTGGGGAAGAGTAAACAAAAGACATCTACTGTATATTTTATTTATTTTAATTTTTTTAGGAAAAGTGGAGTCAGAAGATCAAATCATCTTCAGTTTAAACTATTCAGTCAGTATAATCATCATATAGCTTCATAAATCTTTCATTATCATTGATTTAAAAAAACATGACATCCAGTGTAGATTTTTCTTGTTATATGAAGGTTTTAAATGTGCAGCTCAACATTAAGATACTCAGTGAGGATCAGTATAATATCAGCCTCATGTCTGCAGTTTAGTGTCACCACAACTTTCACATCATCTTAATCTGAGCACAGAAGTAAAAAATGTTGTCTGACCTCAGAGTCTCCAGTCGACAGTGTGGACTCTGCAGAAAATCACACAGCAGCTTCACGTCTGAATCCTGCAGCTTGTTTTCACTCAGCTCCAGCTGTCTCAGATGGGAGGGGTTGGACTTCAGAGCTGAGGCCAGAGAAGCACAGCTGATCTCTGACAAACTGCAGTTCCTCAATCTGAATAAAGAATAAATGATGTAAGTTTAGAAGACAATGTTCCTGCTTGAAATCATTCAGTGATTAATAATCTGTTCAAAAAGAAAATGTGAAAATGGAAACTCCAAACATCTGAACCCAACAGGACGCAGGTTAAAACTTCTAAAATACAAAAGGTGACAAAGAGCTCTCATTAATATTAATGACAACGTGCTGCTACTTCAATAAAGACGTCGTGACTTCACCTCTTAAACTCTGCAGCTCCAACCAGTGGCTCCATCTATACAAACTCATGTTGTGAAGCCAAACAAATAAAAACTCACAAAAACTGATTTTAGATTCAATCAAAGTATCTTCAGTTTGAACTAGTGTGGGCATCATATAGTTTTATATAACTGATGGAAAAAGAAAATACTGAATATTTGTTGTTGTCTGATTGTTGAAACAGAGATAACTTATTTATTAATTGTGTTTATGTATTTTATTATCACTTTCTTAAAAAAACATGATGTGGAACATAAGATGACAATCAAGAGTTGAAGAGGATCACAGTGAATTATCCAGTGTAGATTTTTCTCTTTATATGAAGGTTTTAAATGTGCAGCTCAACACTGCTCTGCCACAGTCAATGGATTAAACCACTGCAAAAGAAAATCGACTTTATCATTGAGATAGTCAGTGTGGATCAGCATAATAAAAACTTAACATTCAACTCAACATCACAAAGTTTCCAAAGATGCAAATATTTCAGGATGAATTCTGGGGAAGAGTAAACAAAAGACATCTACTGTGTTTTTTATTTATTTTAATTTTTTTAGGAAAAGTGGAGTCAGAAGATCAAATCATCTTCAGTTTAGTCTATTCAGTCAGTATAAGCATCATATAGCTTCATAAATCTTTCATTATCATTGATTTAAAAAAACATGACATCCAGTGTAGATTTTTCTTGTTATATGAAGGTTTTAAATGTGCAGCTCAACATTAAGATACTCAGTGAGGATCAGTATAATATCAGCCTCATGTCTGCAGTTTAGTGTCACCACAACTTTCACATCATCTTAATCTGAGCACAGAAGTAAAAAATGTTGTCTGACCTCAGAGTCTCCAGTCGACAGTCTGGACTCTGCAGAAAATCACACAGCAGCTTCACTCCTGAATCCTGCAGCTCGTTCTTACTCAGGTCCAGCTCTCTCAGATGGGAGGGGTTGGACTTCAGAGCTGAGGCCAGAGAAGCACAGCTGATCTCTGACAAACTGCACCACCTCAATCTGAATAAAGAATAAATGATGTAAGTTTAGAAGACAATGTTCCTGCTTGAAATCATTCAGTGATTAATAATCTGTTCAAAAAGAAAATGAGAAAATGGAAACTCCAAACATCTGAACCCAACAGGACGCAGGTTCAAACCTCTAAAATACAAAAGGTGACAAAGAGCGGTCATTAATATTAATGACAACGTGCTGCTACTTCAATAAAGACGTCGTGACTTCACCTCTTAAACTCTGCAGCTCCACCAGTGGCTCCATCTACACAAACTCATGTTGTGAAGCCAAACAAATAAAAACTCACAAAAACTGATTTTAGATTCAATCAAATCATCTTCAGTTTGAACTATTCAGTCAGTATAAGCATCATATAGCTTCATAAATCTCTGATCCCTCTCAGATGGGAGGGGTTGGACTTCAGAGCTGAGGCCACAGAAGCACAGCTGATCTTTGACAAACTGCAGACTCAATCTGAATAAAGAATAAATAATGTAATAAAGATCTGTTTATATTCCATCAATGTTCAGTTGTTTAATGTGCAGTTCAACATTACTGTGTCCTCATCAATTAGCTGGATCCTAAAATGATTGAGTGACTTTGTTATTGTGTTATTGTGGATCATCATGTTGTAATGTCAGCCTTCTACAGACGTCATCTAAATGTCACCACATTCATGTCAACACATGTTATCAACATGCTGCTGAACTCTGCACCCTCTTTAACACCGGTCCCAACACTACAGTATCCATAACAACATGAATCCAATTAGAGTCCAGACTGAATTCTGCTGACAGACTAAAAAAAGAGCTGTTGTGAGTTGTGTTCAGACAAACACAGAAAACAAGAAAAGTAAAGGATATTTAAAAGTTCTGTTGTGGCTTTAAATTAGGGAGATAAACACTGAAGAAGAGAAAATACATGAACTGACCTCAAGATCCCCAGTCTACAGTTTGGACTCTTCAGTCCTTCACACAGCAGCTTCACTCCTGAATCATTCAGCCTGTTTCTACTCAGGTCCAGCTCTCTCAGATGGGAGGGGTTGGACTTCAGAGCTGAGGCCACGACTTCACAGTCAGTCTCTGAGAGTCCACAACCAGAAAGTCTGTGATGACAGAGAAAATAAAACTGAAGGTCAAATAAAATCTGACACTTTATCTAAAAAACAGACATTAACACATTTGGCTGTAGCTCAGCTGGTCAGTTGTTCAGCCTGAGCTGCTCAGTCATTGATCACAAGGTTTGTGGTTTGAAACTTGAGCTCCTCCTGTCCACATGTCAAAGTGTCCTTGAGCAAACTAATGATCCCTCAATGGCAGCTTTCGACCAAAGTGTCTCCCAAACAAGGTGATGTGATCTGTGTCTGTTAAACTTTATTTGAACATGATGTCCACTGAGTGCTACAATCACTGGAGGTTGTAACAGCACTTGTATGTACTGACCTCAGTCATGTGCTTGTATGTAGTCTATGCATCTTTTAATATCACTCTGCTTTTCATCAAAGATTGTTTCATTATAATTTCATAGTGAATAGTTTTACTCAAGTGGAGTTCAGCTGTTTAACGACATCATTTCTTCTTGTAGTCTGGTGATGATAAAACCTCTGTACTGAACTGAACCTGCTGAGTTCTCCTTCACTGGCAGGATGAACCCTGATGTTGTCCCAGGAGCTGAATGTGTGATCGCTCTGGAGTAAACCAGTTTACAGACCAGTCCATTCAAATACTACCAGAGAGAGAGACAGAGAGAGCCTCAGTGTTGATGAATCAAACTCATGTATAATATAGAAACATGTGAGAAAAGAAATTGAGTATAAGGAGGGAAACAATGTAAAGTTGCTCCTTTTATTCAATGAGAATGGAGAGGGAGATTTTTTTGCTTTTCAAGAGGGAACATCGATTGACATCCTCTCAAACAAAGCAATAATAATAGACATGTTAAACACTGTGAGAATGGACAGATCAGTCCTTCATCCTTCCGGCTATAACACCCTGGTCTCTTCACCACTCCTGTGGCAGATTGTTGCGTCACGTTGGGTGATTGTACCTGTGCTCTTGCTAAACCTCAGTACATTATCTCAGTGTCATCTAGTGTTTTGATGACTACGTGTTTTGTGCTCCAGTGTTTTTTCTATGGCTTGACGCCATCTCATTCCTATGTTTTTCCCTCTCCACGTGTGCAGATCCTCAGCGTCTCTCAGCTCAGCTCGCAGCTTCACCCATCTGCCTGGACTCTCTCCATCGCTCCATCCTGCCTGCCTGTCCTCCTCGCTCCCAGCACCAACTTGTTTACCTCAATAAATCACCTTTGAATTCATCTCTATCTCAAGTCTCTGCAGTTTGGGTCCGACTAAAAACCTCAACCCTCACAGATCCAGCAGATCACAGATATCACATGTCTGTGTGTCTGTATATAATAAGAACAATAAACAGACACATTATAGAAACAAAGTGCAGAAACTCTATCCACTGTAACAATAAGACTGTTGTGATAAAATGACTGTAACAACATGTTTCAATCTTCCATCACTTGAAGAGAGTTAGAAGATGATAGAAGATACTTTTTTTCTTATAGATATTTATAGTGCAAAACACAAACAGTACTAATATTTCAAAAAGCAAGTTTTACTTGTTTGACTTTTATAGAGCTGAACTTTTAGACTGTGCATGTGTGTAACGTGTGGATCTTTAATACTGATGACGTCAGCTCAACATTGTTTTATAATGTAATAAACACACAATGATAATCTTATCTGGACTCACAGAGCCTTCCTGCAGTTCCTCACAGCTGGAATCAGTCTCTGTCGTCCCTCCTTTGATGCGTTGTACTTCTGCAGGTCCAACTCATCCAGAACCTCCTCTGACATCTGCAGCATGTAGGCCAGAGCTGAGCAGTGGATCAGAGAGAGTTCGTTCTTTGATCTGTTCTCTGACTTCAGGAACTCTTGGATCTCCTGATGAACTGAGTGGTCATTCATCTCCATCAGACAGTGGAAGATGTTGATGCTCCTGTCAGGAGAGACTTCTGTCGACTTCTTTATCTTCTTCAGGTTGTTGATGGCTCTCTGGATGATTTCTGGACTGTTGCCTCTCTGACCCAGCAGACCTCCTAAGAGTCTCTGGTTGGACTCCAGAGAGAGGCCATGAAGGAAACGAACAAACAGGTCCAGGTGGCCATTTTTACTTTCAAGGGATTTCTTCATTACTCTGTTCAGGAAGACATCCAGTGTTGATTTAACTTGTTTTTTTCCCAAAAAAGGCTTCAGGACTTCTGTGTTAATGTTGGTGTGACAGTGAAACATGTAGACTGCAGCCAGAAACTCCTGAACGCTCAGATGAACAAAGCAGTAGACTGTTTTCTGGAAGATCACACTCTCTCTTCTGAAGATCTCTGTACAAACTCCTGAGTACACCGAGGCCTCTGTGACATTAAGACCACACCGCTCCAGGTCTTCTTGGTAGAACATGATGTTTCCTGTCTCCAGATGTTCAAACGCCAGCCTCCCCAGCTTCAGAAGAACTTCCCTGTCAGCCTCCGTCAGCTCCTGTGGACTCGTCTCACGTCCCTCATCGTACTTCTGCTTCTTCCTCTTTGTCTGAACCAGCAGGAAGTGTGAGTACATGTCAGTCAGGGTCTTGGGCAGCTCTCCTCTCTGGCCTGTAGTCAACATGTGCTCCAGAACTGTAGCAGTGATCCAGCAGAAGACTGGGATCAGACACATGATGTGGAGGCTCCTGGAGGTCTTGATGTGTGAGATGATGCTGCTGGACAGATCTTCATCACTGAACCTCCTCCTGAAGTACTCCTCCTTCTGGGCGTCAGTGAAGCCTTGTACTTCTGTTACCCTGTCAACACATGAAGGAGGGATCTGATTGGCTGCTGCAGGTCGGGAAGTTATCCAGACGAGAGCCGAGGGAAGCAGCTTCCCCTCGATGAGGTTTGTCAGCAGCACGCTGACTGATGACTTCTGTGTGACATCAGACACGACCTCATCGTTCTT
The DNA here is from genome assembly GCF_040436345.1 of Pagrus major. Classification (NCBI taxonomy): domain Eukaryota; kingdom Metazoa; phylum Chordata; class Actinopteri; order Spariformes; family Sparidae; genus Pagrus; species Pagrus major. The sequence continues at coordinate 26,545,673 of NC_133233.1, read as the reverse complement.
GAAATCCAGTGACAGTCTGCTTTCATCCAGGCCGTCAAAGATGAACAGAAGTTTACAGACAGCGAGCTTCTCTGCTGTCACCTTCTGTAATGTTGGATGGAAAACATGGAGCAGCCTGAGAAGACTGTACTGCTCATCTCTGATCAGGTTCAGCTCCCTGAACGAGAGCAGAACCAGCAGACTGACATCTTGGTTTTCGGAGCCCTCTGCCCAGTCCAGAGTGAACTTCTGCACTGAGAAGGTTTTTCCAACTCCAGCGACGCCGTTGGTCAGAACGACTCTGATGCGTCTCTGTTGGTCAGGTGAGGCTTTAAAGATGTCGCTGCACTTGATTGGATCGTCATGGAGGGTCTCCTTCTTGGAAGCTGTCTCCAGCTGTCTCACCTCATGTTGGGTATTAACCTCTTCACTCTGTCCCTCTATGATGTAGAGCTCAGTGTAGATCCTGTTGAGGAGGGTTCCACTTCCTGTTTCATCACTTCCTGTCTCAGTTCCTTCAGTCACACGTTCACATCTCCTCCTCAGACTGATCTTATGTTCATCTAACACCTCCTGCAGACCAACATCTACTAAAAAAAGGGAGAAAAGTGTGAGACAAAACAAAACACAACGACAATCTGCACATTATTTTCACTTTCATTTAAAAGGACCAAAATAAGAATATATAAAGCAGTAAAGGTGCTGCTGTATGTGCACTGGCCTTCTGCAGGAGGCTGTAACGGTAGAGCATCCCATTTCTTATTTTTCAAACAAACTTGATAGCCTTTAGAAATGGTACTCAGCCACTGAGGTGGAGGCATTGGCACTAATGGCTCCAGGACTTGTTGAGCTTTCTGTCAGCTTGTCTGCTGCTCCTGTGGTTGTTTTTACACATTACAATCGTCTCGTTTTATTGGTGCAGTAGTCCAGTTTGGTGGGGGATTTGTTTCTGTTAGGTTCAGTTCTAATGTTGGTTTGGCTTCGAGGGCAGAACCAAGATCCTACGGCCCGTTGTGGGTTGTTCTGGCTCCTCTTCCCCTTTGTTGATTTTGGTGGGCCCATCGACCCTCTGTTATTTGTTGCTGGTGTTGATTTATGATCACATTTATAATGTTTTTACTGCAACTACTTGACTGTTTTGGTTATTTCAGACCTCTTTTGAAAAGAGCCTCTCTGGTGTTCGTAACGCACGTGTACTGTAAGTTAGCATACCCAAGTTCTCCCAGACTTCAGCACCTTCTACTGGAGACCAGTGGCTGCTGGGATCTGATTCAAGTCACTGGTACTTGCCTATCCTGCTGCAAATGGCTCAGACTCATCCTACATTCAAGTCATGGTCAAACCAGCCTGTCCACTCTGCTCTTCTACTGCCAGTCAGCTGGCTACTCCCTCACTACCAGAGGGTCCAGCTACAGCTCAACAACATCATGACCGTTAGCTGTCCTGGCTCCTCGATGGTGGAACGAGCTCCAGACTGAGATCAGGAGAGCAGGAACTGTGCACTTCTTCAGCCTGAACACTTACTAGAAGGCATTCAGTTCATTTGATGAAGCTGATGTACCTGCTTGGTTCTTGTGATTTTGGGGTTTGTGTCCACGTGGTTGAACGCACTGACTGTAAGTCTTTAAATAAATATAATGACATGTAGCAGGTGACATGTTTAATGGGTAGAGATGTAGAGTCTTACATTGTACACTGCTGGTCTGACCGGCTGGTCTTGTTCTGGATCGTTTTCCACACTGGGGACAGGAGGAGTCCCCTGATGAAGCAGACTGGTCCCAGTATGAAGTGATGCACTGCCTGCAGAACCAGTGTCCACAGCTGGTAGAGACTGGATCCTTCAGGACGTCCTGACACAAAGCACAGCTGCAGAGCTGCTCCTCCACAGAAACATGACTCCTCTTCCTGTCAAGACATTTCTTAGTGACTGCAATGATTTGTTGAGTGTTGATACAAGGGCAAAACTAAAAATACTTTCTTAAAGTGTAAATTCTCATTTTGTTTGCTGCAGAAATAAAATAAGATCCATTTCAGTTTGAAACATTACCTGCACTAATAGTTCTGCATTATTATTATAAATCCCTTGGCATTTTGTTTTGTTTTCATCCTCAATGTATCATCTTTAATTAAGTCAGTTTACAGTCTCTTACTGTCATCTTACAGAACGTGTCATATCACCATATGATGACATACGATACGATATACTTTACTGTATTCAGGTATTTCAAGCCAAAACATGATGTTTACTAATCCTCACCAGGTTATTTTGGTGCCTAAACTTAACCAGAGCATAAGCACAGCGCTGTGAGAAGTGAACACTTGAAGATTGGACCTAAAGAAACTTAAAGTTGCAACATCAACAAACAAAGTTTTAACCTGCCCGTGGTTCTGCAGAAAGATACAAGCCAACATTTATTCTGGCCATTGGGTTGAGGAACCTTGAAGAGCATTTTAATACATAAACACAAAATCAACAAAAGTAACTGAACATGAGTCACATGGATAAGTTAGTAGCAGGTCTCTTACTGTGTGTGTGAGGGTCCAGGTCCATTACTGAACTCTGGAGGTTTGTCTTTGGACCGGTCACTCCTCATAGACACACAGCTGGGTACTGGAGACTCTGCTCTCTGTCTGTTGAACTGAACTCTGCAACAACATGTTTTTATTTATATCACATGAATCTTTGATAAATTCTCTGAAGACAAAGTCATTTATGAAGCTCTAAATACACAAACTGCTGCTGCTGTTGATAATTAGGAGGTTTAAAAGTTTGTATCACTTCTCTTCAGAGGAAGACGGCACGGATGACTTCTTTGTGTCACAAGTTTTACTCAGCAACTATATTTTAACAGAAATGTTATTAGATAAACACAAAATAAACGTTGGCAGAAGCAGCTGAAAATGAGTCATATATATTAGTAGTGGTTCTCTTACTGTGTGTCTGAGGGTCCAGGTCCATTACTGAATGCTGGAGGTTCCTCTTTGGACTCATCACTCCTCATAGACAGACAGCTGTCTGGAGACTCTGCTCTGTCCTCCTCTTCCTCCACACCACGTCTCCAGGAGGCCATCTTCTGGACTTCAGTCAGTCTGAGAGGTAAAACAGTTACACTGACGGTGAGCTCAAATCACAAGAATGAGGAAAAGAGTTTGTTCAAGAGTGGGGTTGGGCCGATGAACGATGCCATCGTCCATCACCGATGGCTGACAGCCTGGACTACTAATCCCTGACCATCGTAACATCCTGATTCAAAAGGTTTCCCCACCAGAGAGAACAACTAAGAGGCGTGTCCCCTCAGAGTTGCCGTAGGACAACAGTTGTTGTTGTTTGTGGGGAGAGGATGAGAAAAGCAGTATGTTGCTGCTCAGTGCACTAACATCACGTCTCCATGTCCCGTTTATTGTTTTCTTATTAAACCAGCTCAGTCAGACGAACCCAAGACACGAACACAGCTTTTAAACCTGGCACAGGGATGTATGTCGGTGGTAACGGGAGATAGTTTCCTCGTCTTTTTAAAGGACAAATGCACACTGGATGATTGGCGTAGACATCGGGGGATTTTCTCATGATCTTAGGAGAGTGTGTAAATGTATTGACCACACCTGAAGTAGTTTACTGCTGTCAACGTACAGACACAGGTTCAGATATCTGCCAGGAGGTGGCACTGTCCACATTTGATGACTTGTATTATTTCAGGGCATTAAAAGACACTAAACACCGAGCTGTCAACAGTTTTCACAGTCTGAATTATTGTTTAACGGCACCTGAGTATTTTAGGCCAACTGGTACTTGACAGGGCTGAAAAACATAACATACATTAGAGGGTGTAGTCATGTTTTACTTTCCAAAATACTCTCTCCATGACTCATAAAACAGAAAAGTCATAGTTGGAAAAAATAAAAAACACAACGAATTCATCAAACTGTTGACTTTACTCCAGCGTGTCTTTCCTCTACAGTCCTCAGGGAGAGAAAGACTTCGACAGTAAAATAATACAAATGTTGGATTAACACTCACCCTGACACAGCGTTCAGTTTTCTGCTCCATCTGCTGTCGACTCAAAATGGAGTCTGAGCTCAGTTTAGTTTCACTTTGAGTTCCCTCCCTGTTCTCATGTATCTGGATCACACAGTCACTGTGTCTCCTCCCCTCAGCATTTACAGTGTTGATCTCTGCTGTGTGTGTGTGTGTGTGTGTGTGTGTGTGTGTGTGTGTGTGTTCAGTTTGCCTCTGTATTTATTTACCTTTGTATTAATTCATCTTTTTATTTAGTTTCCTACGGAAGCCCTGAGCGGTCACGTGTCTAACATAGTATTTCCTCTGGTTTCCTGTGATAACGAGTTAAATGCTATTTCTTTACTCAAGATCAGGAGCTATTCATGTCAGAATCACCAGATAATTCTCTTGAGATCTTGAGAAAACGAGATAAATTATTATCATTATCACAAGAAAACAAAAGGTTGTTGCCTCTTATTCCTGAAGGCTTAATGTCTGTTTGATCAGCAGTGGCCTGCCAGCGTGAATACATGGCATCTTTACAAGTGTAGCAACTGATTTAATCTGAAAACTAGACAGTATCAATTATTCATTTGTTTCTGTACTGCATCATGTAGAATAAAGTTCATAATGAAGCAGAATTGCATAAAAAATGTAAAAAGAAATGCAGGATTAAATACATTTGTGGAACTTATTAAGGGGAAATGCAAAGGGAAACTATTAAAATAATTAAAAATTGATGATTCAAAATGAGAGAGAGACAGATTCAGACTGAGGGTGAGACAGATTCAGACAGAGACAGAGAGAGAGACAGATTCAGACAGAGAGAGAGACAGAGAGAGACAGACAGACTGAGACAGAGAGAGAGACAGAGAGAGACTGAGACAGAGATAGAGACAGATTCAGACTGAGAGAGACAGAGAGAGAGAGAGACAGATTCAGACAGAGAGAGAGAGACAGAGAGAGAGAGACAGAGACAGACTGAGACAGAGACAGACAGAGAGAGAGAGACAGAGAGAGACAGAGAGAGAGACAGAGACAGACTGAGACAGAGACAGACAGAGAGAGAGACAGAGAGAGACAGAGAGAGAGACAGAGACAGACTGAGACAGAGACAGACAGAGAGAGAGAGACAGAGAGAGACAGAGAGAGAGACAGAGACAGACTGAGACAGAGACAGACAGAGAGAGAGAGACAGAGAGAGACAGAGAGAGAGACAGAGACAGACTGAGAGAGAGACAGACTGAGGGTGAGACAGATTCAGACTGAGGGTGAGACAGACTGAGAGTAAGACAGACTGAGGGTGAGACAGACAGAGTGAGACAGACTAAGAGTGAGACAGACAGAGGGTGAGACAGACAGAGGGTGAGACAGACTGAGGGTGAGACAGATTCAGACAGAGAGTGAGACAGATTCAGACAGAGAGAGAGACAGATTCAGACAGAGAGAGAGACAGATTCAGACAGAGAGAGAGACAGACTGAGGGTGAGACAGAGACAGACTGAGAGTGAGACAGACTGAGGGTGAGACAGATTCAGACTGAGGGTGAGACAGACTGAGGGTGAGACAGACTGAGAGTGAGACAGACAGAGGGTGAGACAGACAGAGGGTGAGACAGAGAGGGTGAGACAGACTGAGGGTGAGACAGATTCAGACAGAGAGAGAGACAGATTCAGACAGAGAGAGAGACAGAGACAGACTGAGAGAGAGACAGACTGAGGGTGAGACAGACTGAGAGTGAGACAGACTGAGGGTGAGACAGATTCAGACTGAGGGTGAGACAGACTGAGGGTGAGACCCTCCTGGGTGTCCCCCCTCCTCTTTTCAGCCTTCACCAAAGTCTCTCCACCTCCTCCTGGTGTGTGATGCTGCAAGATTTGGTATCGATCCGATACCAAGTAAATACAGAGCCAGTATCGCTGATACCGACACTTTTTAATAATTAAGGTGGATGCATCATCAAATTGCTTAGTCTGAATGAATTTTCATGACTTTTTGTGTTTTTGTGATTTTTCCTCTGGATTATTAATTAGTTAAAACCCAGGACAGAATGTGGGTAAAGTTTAGAGGTAAATAGAAAATACTTTATTATCATAATAAAAGTTTTTGTTCAGAAACAACACGACAGCAACAAAACAATGTTTGCCCAAACATTGTCATGTCTGGATTTGTTTCTTAAATAAACAAAGTGCACACAATTATCACTCGAGAACAAATTAAAACAAATTATTTTATAGTGTTCAGAAACGACAACACAATAATTAAATAATATTTCTGCCTTCGTTGCACTCACTCGTTGTGTGTGTGTGTGTGTGTGTGTGTGTGTGTGTGTGTGTGTGTGTGTGTGTGTGTGTGTGTGTGTGTGCTGCTGGCTGAGCCTGCTTGCTTGTGTGTTTGCCTGAGTCATGTGACGGTACAACGTCAAATCACAAGAGGGAGGAGGAGGAGGAGCAGAGTGTGAGGAGGAGGAGGAGCAGAGTGTGAGGAGGAGCGGAGTGTGAGGAGGAGGAGGAGCAGAGTGTGAGGAGGAGGAGGAGCAGAGTGTGAGGAGGAGCAGAGTGTGAGGAGGAGGAGGAGCAGAGTGTGGGGAGGAGGAGGAGCAGAGTGTGAGGAGGAGCGGAGTGTGAGGAGGAGGAGGAGCAGAGTGTGAGGAGGAGGAGGAGCAGAGTGTGGGGAGGAGGAGCAGAGTGTGAGGAGGAGGAGGAGCAGAGTGTGAGGAGGAGCAGAGTGAGGAGGAGGAGGAGCAGAGTGTACCTGTGTGCTCCGTGCTGCGACACAACAGGAGCAGCACTTACACAGACAGACAGGGCGGCTGATGAAACTGCAGCAGTGTATACAGGAGAGAGACTGAACTAAAGTATCAAACTCATTACACTGGTATTGATCAGTATCAATACCAACGTCGGTATCGATATTTGGATCGATCCGCCCACCACTAATCGTCACATATACCAACTCAGCAGACATAAACCCGACCCTGTTCAAGAGTAACAGAGAATCAGGAAGTGAGACACAATCTGTCTCTGAATTTACTTCCTCAAACTGTTGACTTTATTCCAGCGTGTCTTTCCTCTACAGTCCTCAGGGAGAGAAAGACTTCGAGACTTTGACAGTAAAATAATACAAATGTTGGATTAACACTCACCCTGACACAGCGTTCAGTTTTCTGCTCCATCTGCTGTCGACTCAAAATGGAGTCTGAGCTCAGTTTAGTTTCACTTTGAGTTCCCTCCCTGTTCTCATGTGTCTGGATCACACAGTCACTGTGTCTCCTCCCCTCAGCATTTACAGTGTTGATCTCTGCTGTGTGTGTGTGTGTGTGTGTGTGTGTGTGTGTGTGTGTGTGTGTGTGTGTTGTTAAATAAACATGATCACTCTTAACTCCGTCACCCAGTATAGTTCAGGTGAAGGTCATTTTACAGCTTATCTACAACACATGAAACTGAGTTCTCTCCTATTATAATGAGATGGCAGCTTCAGTTTAATAAGACATTAAAAAACATCTAAAACTGTGACACGAACACCAAAACTAGAGAGAGAATGTGTAGTTTCTTTGTGTTTTTAGGTGGATTGATTCAACAGTTTATATTATAGGTATATCTGAATTCATTATATTTCCTGGTGAAAGAAAATGACTCCTGTACTAAGTTTAAACACATCTGTGATCTAAGTTCAGACTGGAAGAAGATCAGATGGGCTGTGAACGCCTCACTCACCTCCTCTGTTAGAAGTCCACAGAAAGGTGAGGACCACCAGGTACAGGACACCTGACCACAGACATCCTCTTCTTAAATGTCCTCCGTCCTTCTGTAGTTCACTGGAAACACAATCACTTCACAGTTTACAGCGGGAGTTTCGAGGCCGCCCAGCTGGTCCGACTGGTTTAAAGTTTCATAAGCACTCATCCAGTAAGAGTCAAGTGTGAGCATGTAGTCCAGAAGCTGGTTCTGACCCGTCTTTGAGGGGCCTTTTAAAGACAGTGGCGGTCTTCAGCTGCTCCTCTGACACCGTCCAGCGACGCCGCAACATCGACTAATCCCAGAAAAACGCGGGGTTGTCGGAGGATGCTGTCTCATCGTGGCCTCGCAATGCCAGCTCACAAGCTCCACACAATTTCACACAATCAGTGATCTTCGATAAAATGTGTGTTCATGTCCACCTCTTCATTGTGTTTCCTCACCGCAGTCCTGTGTCCTTCATCCAGCTAGCAGCTATGCTAGTCCTGCCTAGCATGGCTAGCTTGACAGCGTTGTTCATGTGAACCTTCGCTTCACCATTCATGTTTTTTAATCCGCTCTGATAAAAGTTTTAGGTCTCTAGCTCCTGTTACAGTCCATGTAGTATCTGTCCCCGGCATTTTAAGAAGTAAACACGGGAAGCAGAATACTGCATTTGCAAAGCTACATCCAGTTAGCCGAGCCTTCCTGTCGCACCGATTCAGAGAGAGGCTCCTCTGGGACACTTTACCTTTCTCGTGTGTCTGCTGTGTTAAACTCAGACCGGGCTTCTCAGGTCCAAGTTCTTTAACACGAAGTTTCCCCCTAAAGTTCTCCTTTCGAAAGGGTTCAGCAAGAGACACTTTACAGAGTCTGTGGGCAGCTGAAGCCCTGTGTCTTCTTGTTGTCTACTTGACGCCGCCATCTCGATTTCCCACACTTGTTTCTGGTTGCTAGGATACTTAACGGCAGCGCCCCGAGCTTATCAAATTTGACGACGCTAATTGGCTAAATGACCGTTGCTATGTGTTTTTTTGTCCCAGCAACAGTCTGCCATTGGCTGAGCCGCTGCAGCGCTGGGGCGACTATATATATATATATATATATATATATATATAAATATATATATATATATATATATATATATATATATATATATATATATATATATATATATATATATATATATATATATATTTATTTTATTTATAAATATAAATTTATATATATATATATATATATATATATATATATATATATGTATATATATATTTTTTTATTTTATTTATAAATATACATTTATATACAGTATCTCACAAAAGTGAGTACACCCCTCACATTTTTGTAAATATTTTATTATATCTTTTCACGGGACAACACTGAAGAAATGACACTTTGCTACAATGTAAAGTAGTCAGTGTACAGCTTGTACAACAGTGTAAATTTACTGTCCCCTCAAAATAACTCCACACACAGCCATTAATGTCTGAACCGCTGGCAACAAAAGTGAGTACACCCCTAAGTGAAAATGTCCAAATTGTGCCCAAAGTGTCAATATTTTGTGTGGCCACCATTTTCCAGCACTGCCTTAACCCTCTTGGGCATGGAATTCACCAGAGCTTCACAGGTTGCAACTGGCATCCTCTTCCACTCCTCCATGACGATATCACGGAGCTGGTGGATGTTAGAGACCTTGCGCTCCTTCACCTTCCGTTTGAGGATGCCCCACAGATGCTCAATAGGGTTTAGGTCTGGAGACGTGCTTGGCCAGTCCATCACCTTTACCATCAGCTTCTTTAACAAGGCAGTGGTCGTCTTGGAGGTGTGTTTGGGGTCGTTATCATGTTGGAATACTGCCCCGCGGCCCAGTTTCCGAAGGGAGGGGATCATGCTCTGCTTCAGTATGTCACAGTACATGTTGGCATTCATGGTTCCCTCAATGAACTGTAGCTCCCCAGTGCCGGCCGCACTCATGCAGCCCCAGACCATGACACTCCGAACCACCATGCTTGACTGTAGGCAAGACACACTTGTCTTTGTACTTCTCACCTGGTTGCCGCCACACGCTTGACACCATCTGAACCAAATAAGTTTATCTTGGTCTCATCAGACCACAGGACATGGTTCGAGTAATCCATGTCCTTAGTCTGCTTGTCTTCAGCAAACTGTTTGCGGGCTTTCTTGTGCATCATCTTTAGAAGAGGCTTCCTTCTGGGATGACCATGCAGACCAATTTGATGCAGTGTGCGGCGTATGGTCTGAGCACTGACAGGCAGACCCCCCCACCCCTTCAACCTCTGCAGCAATGCTGGCAGCACTCTTACATCTATTTTCCAAAGACAACCTCTGGATATGACGCTGAGCACGTACACTCAACTTCTTTGGTCGACCATGGCGAGGCCTGTTCTGAGTGGAACCTGTCTTGTTAAACCACTGTATGGTCTTGGCCACCGTGCTGCAGCTCAGTTTCAGGGTGTTGGCAATCTTCTTATAGCCTAGGCCATCTTTATGTAGAGCAACATTTTTTTTTTTTCAGATCCTCAGAGAGTTCTTTGCCATGAGGTGCCATGTTGAACTTACAGTGACCAGTAGGAGACAGTGTGAGAGTGATAACGCCAAATTTAACACACCTGCTCCCCATTCAGACCTGAGACCTTGTAACACTAACGAGTCACATGACACCGGGGAGGGAAAATGGCTAATTGGGCCCAATTTGGACATTTTCACTTAGGGGTGTACTCACTTTTGTTCCCAGCAGTTCAGACATTAATGGCTGTGTGTTGAGTTATTTTGAGGGGACAGTAAATTTACACTGTTAAACAAGCTGTACACTGACTACTTTACATTGTAGCAACGTGTCATTTCTTCAGTGTTGTCCCATGAAAAGATATAATAAAATATTTACAAAAATGTGAGGGGTGTACTCACTTCTGTGAGATACTGTATATATATATATAAATTTATATTTATAAATAAAAAAAAAATTTTTTTAAATCACTTTCCATCATGGAGGGCGGAGCGTCACCGTATTTTATTTCTTTATTTTTTATTTTTCCCCCTAAAAGATTTCAGTTTGTTTTTCAATTGAGTTGTACAGGTTATAGGTCACATTAAAGGTGGAAAAAGCTCTGAAATGATTCATCGTGGTCTCATATTTTTACATCACAAAAACCTGGCATTTTAACAGAGTGTGTAGACTTTTATATCCACTGTGTGTGTATATATAAAGCCTATGAATGATATGGGAAAGCTAAGGTATGGAGTATTAACAGTAATACACTTTAACACTGATGTGAACTTTAACAAACATAAACTGTGACACAATAAACCAAAGGCTTACAACTGCCCTATTACTTATAAAGGGGATGGGAAACTAACAGCATTTTAACTGACATACAAGCAGGAAAACACAGCCAACAGGTTAAAATAGCACCTGAACAGGTGACGTTAACTTTCCAAATGTGTGATTTCTGATGGGGAAAAGAAAGAGACAGAATATAGAGACTCTTTGTTCACACTTTCTGCCAGCAGAGGCAGCTGCAGACCGTCAGCAGCTCATCAGTCTGTCTCCAAACTGACCCTGAAACCTGTCACACCTGAGTTCATCAACACTTTCCTCAATCGTCTCATTTCACTTTGAGTCCAACTTAAAGTTTCCAACATCTACAGACAAACAGCCAACACCCTGCTCGCATGTACGTGTCAGAGTCAGCGTTTATTTTAAATGAAAGAAGTCAAATAAAAGGAGAAAAGAGATTATTATGTCACATTTTTACTTTACTTTGCTTCTGACTTCATGCACACAATAACTTAATACCTTCCTATAACTTGCACCAGTAAGTTCTCACCCTGCAAAACCTTTAGAAGAAGATTTCTGCAAATGAAAAAGGGGAAACAATGTTTTCTTTTTATAAAAAATAAAGTTTAAATGCTGATAAACCCCTTTATTTTTACTTGAGTGTGGTTTATTGAGAATACAGACATAATTTACACTGAAGAAAGCTCTGAAAAGCAAACTCGAAGGTAGAAAAGTGATTTCCTGAGTTTGTGTGTGACATATTTATCACGTGATAACAAACAGATGTGGCAGTAATCTGTACGAGAGACTCTGAAGCTGATCTGGTTTTCTGGATACCGTCCGGATTTCATGTGTGAAAGGGACGACGCAGAGACGAGACAGTATTCTGGTGTTCTGGTTTTTCTGTCCGTTCAAGATTCATTCATCTTATAGTGTTATTACAGGATGGTGAAACGAGATTACGTTTGTAGTGCTCACAAGAACAGAAAATGTTTAGATGGACTCATAAACAATAAGTCATAAAATAAATGGTTGTTTTATCTTGGAGTGTTGAGGATGAGTTCAGGTGTCGGGTGGAAATTTGGTCCCAAGAGGAGGTTTTTTTTTCTAACACTACTGATGAGCTGCTGGTGTGACGATGGTTTAATACACTGTGTTTCTTTTAAGACTCTCTCATGTGGCTTTGTCTGTTGTTGTTATGGCACGTATTTTATATATTTTATGTACAGTCGGCCTCTGAATGTGCAGACAGCTCCACGTAATGACTTTATAAATTGTATAGATGTTTTCTGAACATATCACTGCCATTTGGTTGTAAAGCTTTATTTTTTTATATGTTTTTTGTTGTTGTCCTGTTTGAAAATAAACTGAAAAAAGCATTTGAGTTGAGCTGAGTCCCGCTCTGCAAACACTGCACAAGCTTGTGGTGTTAACATGACACAGCACTGGATCAGACAGATGGTTTCACTGACCTCTTCTGGAGGAGTTTCATGGCTGCAGCCTCTTCCAGCAGAGATTTCACCTCCACATGACTGCAGCGAGGTGAAGTTCAGCCACCGGAGGTCAGAACAGACTCACACGTCTGACACACACAGTCAATTCACAAAACACACTGATGCTTCAATTAATGCACACATTCTCTTTATAATTGAGATATAATATAGTAATATAATAATAATAATAATAATAATTAAAACATTTTAAAAAACAACAGTAAAGGTGGACTCATGCTATTCTTTGTGGATTTTCTGTTAAAGTTTATCATATTAAAGAAATTACATAATTCGGATACAAAAAAGGTAACTGTATTCGAGTAAAGTTACATAAATAAAAGATGTAATTAGATTACAGATGCATTCAGTAACAAAGGGGATCACTAACAAGATCACAATTTCAAAATAAAGAATGATATACTCGTCTGTAACTGTGTATTCTGTAAGAATATACACTCGTTATTAACATTAAATTAAAAAAAAAAGTGAATATTCTGAGAAAATTAATTAATTAATTGATTACATTGATCAACACAAGTGGAACCATCAAAATATTGTGTCATACATTTGTTGCTCATTACAAAAGAATAAACATTTGACTTTGAATTTAATAACAATATAAAGAGATTCATATGCAATAAAAAATCTAAACACACAGAATAAAGAACATGTACAGAAATAATCTTGCACTGATGAATATGACACTGCAGACTTCTGCATTCTGACATCAACCTCCATTTTACAGCATAATATGAAAATGAACAGGCGTTCTCCATCATTCAACAACCAGTCAGTGTATAAACAGACTGACTGAATCAGAAGAAGAAAGACAGAACGTGATGCAGACTCACGTCCAGGTTCCAGGTGGAGGAGGTGTCTGAGTGTGGAGCAGAAGGAGTGGAGGAGCGTCAGTGTGTCTGCAGAGACTGTGTAGAAGGACAGAGCAGCAGCAGAGCAGTCCAGATACACTGATGATACTCTGTCACATCCAGAGGAACACAGGGACGATGCTGGACTGGACATTGTGTGTGACAGTGGAGCTGATCTCAGAGCAGTTCACACTGCAGCACTGACAGTCATCTCCACTTGTTGTGATTGGTCCGTCAGTCACTGCTGGATGAAGCTCTCCTCTCCACTCCACCTCCCAGTAACACGGCCCAGTCAGAGCCTCTCCACCCACCAGCTGATGGTGCTGCTTCAACCTCTCTGGATCATCAGGACACAGCTGATCCTCTCAACACCTCCACCTTCCTCATCACTCTGACAGAGACCACAACCTGATGAGAGAAGCAGAGAGACAGTAAAGTGATAAATGAGTGTTTGCAGAGACTCCCTCCATCAGCTGTCAGTCAGTGATATAAAGACCAGCAGGACTTCAGTCCTGTTCAGACCACAAGTGGAGCGGCTGTGTAGCGTAGCCAGCTTCCTTTCAGCTCTCATGTTAACGTGTTGGAGTGAAGCTCACAGACCTGCAGACACTTTGGACATCAGGTCTGTTTACTCTGCAGGTTTCACTGAAGGACACAGTGGAAATAAACTGCTGACAGTCCCTGAACGCATCATGACTGCAGGAACACAGATATTCACTGCTCTCTTTCATGATGGACGGCTGTTTGGGTTCAAAGCTGTTAGAAACCAGCATCTATATTTATTATGTTCAACATCAGCTGTGGTTTGTGGACTTCAGCAGAGGTTCTGGTCCGTATACAGACCACATGGTTACTAAATGTAATGATGGTTCTCTGAAATAAGAGCCAGTGATCTGCAGGCTTCAGTCAGACTGATCTGAGAGCTGTGACAAAGATGAACTGATCAGTTGTTCAGTGCTGAAATGAGAGAACAAACACTTTGAGATCAGATTTGATGCTCCGACAGTTTGATGAATGAGGACACTGTCTCTATACATCCTGTGATGCTGTCAGCTGTGATCCAGCTTTATTTCCTGTAGACATGAACACAACAACAACAGTCGTCTTCACATCGACTCAAACACATGATCACAACAAACTTCTAATCTGATTGGCTGACTGCTCTCTCTTTCTGTCCAATCATGAAGCCTGTCACCGTTCTCCTCTCACAGCTTCACTGAGGAAAGCAGGAAATACTGGATCTTTACTTTGATACTGTGTTTAGTACAATACTGCTGAAACCAGCATGAACCGACTCCAACCCTCTACTGACCTCAGAGTCTCCAGTCTACAGTCTGGACTCTCCTTCAGATCAGACAGCAGCTTCACTCCTGAATCCTGCAGATTGTTTCCCCACAGGTCCAGCACTCTCAGATGGGAGGGGTTGGACTTCAGAGCTGAGGCCAGAGAAGCACAGCTGATCTCTGACAAACTGCAGAAACTCAATCTGAATAAAGAATAAATGATGTAAGTTTAGAAGACAATGTTCCTGCTTGAAATCATTCAGTGATGAAAATGAGAAAATGGAAACTCCAAACATCTGAACCCAACAGGACGCAGGTTAAAACCTCTAAAATACAAAAGGTGACAAAGAGCTCTCATTAATATTTATGACAACGTGCTGCTACTTCAATAAAGACGTTGTGACTTCACCTCTTAAACTCTGCAGCTCCACCAGTGGCTCCATCTATACAAACTCATGTTGTGAAGCCAAACAAAGAAAAACTCACAAAAACTGATTTTAGATTCAATTCAAGATCACAAAGTTTCCAAAGATGCAAACATGTCAGGATGAAGTTTTTGGGAATCAAAAGTTATTTTTATTCTGGCTGTAGGGGAGTGATATAAGTTCTTTAAAAACAGAATTACTGAGCTGTTAAAGCCAAATCTTTGCAGTGTTAAATATAAATATTCCCAGCCAATAGAGTCAAATGTCTGTTCGGCGTCGAGGCTGAGAACAATAGATTTATCTTTAGTTTTGCTCATATGATCCATTAAGTGTAAAGCCCGTCTTACATTATCTTACGTCTGTCTGTTCCTGAGGAACCCTGTTTGGTCGTCATCTATTATGTCAGGAAGTTTGTCGTCAAGTCTTTTTGCAATTATTGAGGCGTATAGTCTGTAGTCTAAATGTTGTATTGATGTGGGTCTGTACCAACTACACTCAGATTTATCTTTACCCATCTTTGGGATTATGGAAATTATTGCTTGTCTCCAGGATGTTGGTGTTTCTCCACCTTTAAGTGTAAAATTGAAGCATTTCAATAATACTGGTGTTAGTATCTCTCTGAATGTGTTGTACCATTCAGCTGGGTATCCATCCGCGCCTGGCATTTTATTTGTTTTGAGTCCCGATATGGCAACTAATTCTTGTTTGGTTATCTCACCTGTCATTACTTTATTCTGTTCGGTTCCAGTGGATGGCAGGTCCAATGAGCTCAAAAGATGTGTAATGCTTGCAGAATCTACACTATCCGGTTGTGTGTACGAGCCCTTATAGCCATTTTCAAAGCAGTGTTGTATTTCTTTTAGCTTGTTACACATTTTGGCAGATTGTGTATCTTTGATTTTATGAATGGACCTTTCATCCTGTTGCCTTCTTCTCCTCCAAGCCAATAGTGTTTTAGCTCTTGGCCCATTGTCATAATACCTTTGTTTGGTGGATCTAGTTTTCATCTCCTCTTGACTGTCATATATTCTGTTCAAGTTGTGTCTGGTCACTTTTATCTGCTCTAATAATCGGGGGTCGTTACGTTCCATATGTTTAATTTCTTGGTCTTTGAGTTCTTGTAGTAAGAAAAAAAAGCTTAATTAACTAATCGATCACTTAATTCATCAATGATTTAACAGACCCACTGACTCCAGTCTCCCGTGGGGTGTCTCATGTGTGCTAGCCCGGTGTGTCCGACAGGTGTTGAGCCCTCGGTGGTTTGTTCGTCAGGTGTTAAAATCCCCTTCCTCCACATGTCCTCCGACGCCTCTTTTGCGTTGTTGTATGTTGTGAGTCCTTCTTCAGAAAAGACTCGGAGTTTGTCGGCGCCGGTGTCTGGAACCTGAGTCCCTTTTCCTTTAGCACCTTCCTCAGCGGCGCATATTCCTTTCTTTTCTTCATAATTTCTACCGGGTAATCGTGGTCGAAATAAACTCTGTTTCCGTTGAGGTGTTCCTCTTTCTTTCTCCATGCGGTGTTCAGCACCAGTTCCTTGGTTCTGCAGGCGAGGAAGCACAGCATCATGGATCTCGGGGCGGCTTTGGTCCGAGTGATCTGTGACAGCGTTGTATTTTAAAGTCCATGTCAGGGAGCGATAACTTGGACTTGATCAACTTCTCCACAAACTCACATGCGTTGTCCCCCTCCTCCCCCTCGGGGATCCCAAAGATGGAGGTTATTTCTGCGGGAGCTGCTTCTCAGTCTCAGTCTGTCAGACGCGCTCTTGTCAGTGGCGTATCCAGGACATTTTTACTGGGGTGGCCAAGATGGGACACAAAGCTAGTGTGGGGTGGCCGTGGCATAGCGAAGTTTGATACCACGTACGCAGCCGACCGCGGTTCGAATCCCGGCTGGACGTCCTTTGCTGCGAGTCACATCCCCTCTCTCTCCCATGATTTCCTGTCTCGTAACTGTCTCGTAAATAAAGGTGTCTATGCTGGTAAAATAATCTTTTTAAAAAAAGTCATTTTTTAAATTCCATTTCCACCTATCACAGTCCTCAGGAGCCTCTGGTTATTTAACATGTCTGTTTTTAATCAGTAATTATGTTCAGGATAGGGTACAGATTTTCTAAGAGCCATTTCCTTGGACTGGATTAAAGTCCTCATCTCTTCACAAGTTAGATTAGGGAGCACAATTCAACTGCTCTTAACTCATCCTGTAGAATAACATGAATCAGTCATCAGCTCATCATCTGTGTCACCTGGACCGTTACCTGTGTTTGCTTTACTAATTGAGGCGCCATCTTGTGGTTACATAAAAACACAGCAATCCAGGCAACAGAACAAACCAAAAACTGCAAATCAAAGCTTAATACTTAAAGACAGGCCTTATTAAAAAGTTTATCTGTGAGCAAAAGATAAACTAAGCTTGTAAGGAAAAAACAGAAATATGTGTTGTTCTTTACATGCTGAGTTTATGTTATTATTTAGCTTAGATATCATTTGTTGGAGATACTGGAATTAGATTTTTTTGGTTTGTTCTTTGCCAGGTGTGTTTTTATTTAACCACAAGATGGCGCCTCAATTAGTAAAGCAAAGAAATGTAAATCAATCACTCAGTCAGTCAGTCAATTCACTTTGAAGTAATAGCGATAACTACAAACGTCAAGCAGGATCTTTGTCAAATCGGGTGAGAATCAGTGTGTAAAATACAGGATGTTCGTGGGGCTCTGGAGGCCCTTAAATAACAGCTCTGACTCCATTAACATGTCAAAATAAAGGAGGTGTCAACAATGTGCCTCATTATGTCTATTTATAGTATCTACAAAGGTTTGTTTTTACATAACTACCGACATCTTCCATCACTTTTAATAACACAATTAACTCATTTTGCATCTCAAGCATTTGTGGCATTTGAATGCAGTTTGCTCTGCCTCTGCCTGTTTAACGTCTCAAACATGTGAACTGTGAAGATGAGCTAACTGATACAAACAAAAAGTCCTTTATCTCCCAGAGAAAAGTCTTTAAATCACAGAGCAAATAAATAAATCACAGCTTGTTCTTGTGTTATAGCTACTTAAATCTAGACTGTCACACTATATTTCACACACTGGTTGGTCAAAAATATAACATCAGCTCTACTGAACACACACATCTGCAAAAACACCCTCAGTCTTCAGTCCAGAAAACAGCGTTTCATATTTCATGGCGGTGTCCACATAACAATGAAAAAAACAAAACGCTGACATTAAATGCTTAACTTGGTTTCTTGTTTTATGAAGGTTTTAAATGTGCAGCTCAACATTAAGATACTCAGTGAGGATCAGTATAATATCAGCCTCATGTCTGCAGTTTAGTGTCACCACAACTTTCACATCATCTTAATCTGAGCACAGAAGTAAAAAATGTTGTCTGACCTCAGAGTCTCCAGTCGACAGTGTGGACTCTGCAGAAAATCACACAGCAGCTTCACGTCTGAATCCTGCAGCTTGTTGTTACCCAGGTCCAGCTCTCTCAGATGGGAGTGGTTGGACTTCAGAGCTGAGGCCACAGAAGCACAGCTGATCTCTGACAAACTGCAGCTCTTCAAACTGAATAAAGAATAAATGATGTAAGTTTAGAAGACAATGTTCCTGCTTGAAATCATTCAGTGATTAATAATCTGTTCAAAAAGAAAATGAGGAAATGGAAACTCCAAACATCTGAACCCAACAGGACGCAGGTTAAAACTTCTAAAATACAAAAGGTGACAAAGAGCTCTCATTAATATTAATGACAACATGCTGCTACTTCAATAAAGACGTCGTGACTTCACCTCTTAAACTCTGCAGCTCCACCAGTGGCTCCATCTATACAAACTCATGTTGTGAAGCCAAACAAAGAAAAACTCACAAAAACTGATTTTAGATTCAATTCAAGATCACAAAGTTTCCAAAGATGCAAACATGTCAGGATGAATTTTTTGGGAATCAAAAGTTATTTTTATTCTGGCTGTAGGGGAGTGATATAAGTTCTTTAAAAACAGAATTACTGAGCTGTTAAAGCCAAATCTTTGCAGTGTTAAATATAAATATTCCCAGCCAACAGAGTCAAATGTCTGTTCGGCGTCGAGGCTGAGAACAATAGATTTATCTTTAGTTTTGCTCATATGATCCATTAAGTGTAAAACTCGTCTTACATTATCTTGTGTGTGTCTGTTCCTGAGGAACCCTGTTTGGTCGTCATCTATTATGTCAGGAAGTTTGTTGTCAAGTCTTTTTGCAATTATTGAGGCGTATAGTCTGTAGTCTAAATGTTGTATTGATGTGGGTCTGTACCAACTACACTCAGATTTATCTTTACCCATCTTTGGGATTATGGAAATTATTGCTTGTCTCCAGGATGTTGGTGTTTCTCCACCTTTAAGCGTCAAATTGAAGCATTTTAATAATACTGGTGTTAGTATCTCTCTGAATGTGTTGTACCATTCAGCTGGGTATCCATCCGCGCCTGGCACTTTATTTGTTTTGAGTCTCGATATGGCATTATCTGATTCTTGTTTGGTTATCTCACCTGTCATTACTTTATTCTGTTCGGTTCCAGTGGATGGCAGGTCCAATGAGCTCAAAAGATGTGTAATGCTTGCAGAATCTACACTATCCGGTTGTGTGTACGAGCCCTTATAGCCATTTTCAAAGCAGTGTTGTATTTCTTTTAGCTTGTTACACATTTTGGCAGATTGTGTATCTTTGATTTTATGAATGGACTTTTCATCCTGTTGCCTTCTTCTCCTCCAAGCTAATAGTGTTTTAGCTCTTGGCCCATTGTCATAATACCTTTGTTTGGTGGATCTAGTTTTCATCTCCTCTTGACTGTCATATATTCTGTTCAAGTTGTGTCTGGTCACTTTTATCTGCTCTAATAATCGGGGGTCGTTACGTTCCATGTGTTTAATTTCTTGGTCTTTGAGTTCTTGTAGTAAGAAAAAATGCTTAATTAACTAATCGATCACTTAATTCATCAATGATTTAACAGACCCACTGACTCCAGTCTCCCGCGGGGTGTCTCATCTGTGCGAGCCCGGTGTGTCCGACAAGTGTTGAGCCCTCGGTGGTTTGTTCGTCAGGTGTTAAAATCCCCTTCCTCCACATGTCCTCCGACGCCTCTTTTGCGTTGTTGTATGTTGTGGGTCCTTCTTCAGAAAAGACTCGGAGTTTGTCGGCGCCGGTGTCTGGAACCTGAGTCCCATTTCCTTTAGCACCTTCCTCAGCGGAGCATATTCCTTTCTTTTCTTCATAATTTCTACCGGGTAATAGTGGTCGAAATAAACTCTGTTTCCGTTGAGGTGTTCCTCTTTCTTTCTCCATGCCGTGTTCAGCACCAGTTCCTTGGTTCTGCAGGCGAGGAAGCACAGCATCATGGATCTCGGGGCGGCTTTGGTCCGAGTGATCTGTGACAGCGTTGTATTTTAAAGTCCATGTCAGGGAGCGATAACTCGGACTTGATCAACTTCTCCACAAACTCACATGCGTTGTCCCCCTCCTCCCCCTCGGGGATCCCAAAGATGGAGGTTATTTCTGCGGGAGCTGCTTCTCAGTCTCAGTCTGTCAGACGCGCTCTTGTCAGTGGCGTATCCAGGACATTTTTACTGGGGTGGCCAAGATGGGACACAAAGCTAGTGTGGGGTGGCCGTGGCATAGCGAAGTTTAATACCACGTACGCAGCCGACCGCGGTTCGAATCCCGGCTGGACGTCCTTTGCTGCGTGTCACATCCCCTCTCTCTCCCATGATTTCCTGTCTCGTAAATAAAGGTGTCTATGCTGGTAAAAAATCTTTTTAATAAAAGTCATTTTTTTTATTCCATTTCCACCCATCACAGTCCTCAGGAGTCTCTGGTTATTTAACATGTCTGTTTTTAACCAGTAATTATGTTCAGGATAGGGTACAGATTTTCTAAGAGCCATTTCCTTGGAGTGGATTAAAGTCCTCATCTCTTCACAAGTTAGATTAGGGAGCACAATTCAACTGCTCTTAACTCATCCTGTAGAATAACATGAATCAGTCATCAGCTCATCATCTGTGTCACCTGTACCGTTACCTGTGTTTGCTTTACTAATTGAGGCGCCATCTTGTGGTGACATAAAAACACAGCAATCCAGGCAACAGAACAAACCAAAAACTTCAAATCAAAGCTTAATACTTAAAGACAGGCCTTATTAAAAAGTTTATCTGTGAGCAAAAGATAAACTAAGCTTGTAAGGAAAAAACAGAAATATGTGTTGTTCTTTACATGCTTAGTTTATGTTATTATTTAGCTTAGATATCATTTGTTGGAGATACTGGAATTTGATTTTTTTGGTTTGTTCTTTGCCAGGTGTGTTTTTATTTAACCACAAGATGGCGCCTCAATTAGTAAAGCAAAGAAATGCAATTCAATCAATCAATTAATCAATCAATCACTCAACCAATCACTCAGTCAGTCAGTCAATTCACTTTGAAGTAATAGCGATAACTACAAACGTCAAGCAGGATCTTTGTCAAATCGGGTGAGAATCAGTGTGTAAAATACAGGATGTTCGTGGGGCTCTGGAGGCCCTTAAATAACAGCTCTGACTCCATTAACATGTCAAAATAAAGGAGGTGTCAACAATGTGCCTCATTATGTCTATTTATAGTATCTACAAAGGTTTGTTTTTACATAACTACCGACATCTTCCATCACTTTTAATAACACAATTAACTCATTTTGCATCTCAAGCATTTGTGGCATTTGAATGCAGTTTGCTCTGCCTCTGCCTGTTTAACGTCTCAAACATGTGAACTGTGAAGATGAGCTAACTGATACAAACAAAAAGTCCTTTATCTCCAAGAGAAAAGTCCTTAAATCACAGAGCAAATGAATAAATCACAGCTTGTTCTTGTGTTAAAGCTACTTAAATCTACTGTTACACTATATTTCACACACTGGTTGGTCAAAAATATAACATCAGCTCTACTGAACACACACATCTGCAAAAACACCCTCAGTCTTCAGTCCAGAAAACAGCGTTTCATATTTCATGGCGGTGTCCACATAACAATAAAAAAAAAAAAAAAAACAGAGCTTAGCTACTACACTGTACTAGCTAGCTTAGCTTTAGCTGCTACTTAGTGCTAGATAAAGTTTTCCTACACATTCAGAGGGAACTACGACATAAAAACATTAAATTACCAAACCTCTCAATCGACAGAGTTCAGCGTTGTTATCCAGCAGTTGACGTTGTCACTGGGACGTCCTCCTGTTTCATTAACGACCGGACCAGCAGCAGCAGCAGGTGCAGCTGCCGGGCTCATCTCTCATGGCTCACCTATCAGACCTGCATGGCCAAACGTCCGCTGAGCAGAAATCAGCTCTCACAGCCTCAGTACGACCATTACTGTGTTAGTTAAAAATGTAAAACTGGCCCTAAATCAGCTGATCAGCTGTCATCATTGATTGACAGCATTTCTCTTGTTTCTTGTGTTGACGAACTTGACCAACTACCTATCAGATCTGGGGCCAATGAGTTTTCAGGGGCGGCCCGGCCACCCCAGGCCACCCCTCAGAACCGCTCTTGTTCCTGCAGAGTTTGTAGAAGCTCGTCTTCAGCATTAGTCTTCCTCTCTTCCACCTCGGCCACTCGGTTCTCCACTTCATCCATTCTGGCCTCCGTGTTTTTCAGCTCTGCCCCGATCTCACTCAGCTTCTGGTTAACTTCTTCTTTAAAGTTTCCAAACTCTTCCTTCGTGTCTCGTTTAATTGTCTGGCAGAAACAGTCTAGTTCCTTCTTCATGTCCTTGTGTCCTGTCTTTATTTCAGCGTGGACAGCGCTGATGCTGGCGCGCAGAGCGCACATGTCCACGTGCTGCTAGCTTCACTTGTGCCGACAGCTTCATCAGCGTCTCCTGTTGCCATTTCTTCGTTTGTCGTTCTGTCCTGATTTTCTGTGGTCTCAGCCTTCATTAGTTTATACTTCCCCATTTCATTTATGATAAAATTGGTGTGTAAAATACTCTAAAATGGGGAAAGAACCGGACCCTTCTGGGAGCTCTCAGATTATGATACCGCCAGTCTGGCCGCCACAACCAGAAGTCTCACATCTACTGTGTTTTTTATTTATTTAAGTTTTTTAGGAAAAGTGGAGTCAGAAGATCAAATCCTCTTCAGTTTAAACTATTCAGTCAGTATAAGCATCATATAGCTTCATAAATCTATCATTATCATTGATTTATAAAAACATGACATCCAGTGTAGATTTTTCTTGTTATATGAAGGTTTTAAATGTGCAGCTCAACATTAAGATACTCAGTGAGGATCAGTATAATATCAGACTCGTGTCTGCAGTTTAGTGTCACCACAACTTTCACATCATCTTAATCTGAGCACAGAAGTTAAAAATGTTGTCTGACCTCAGAGTCTCCAGTCGACAGTGTGGACTCTGCAGAAAATCACACAGCAGCTTCACTCCTGAATCCTGCAGCTTGTTTCCACACAGGTCCAGCTCTCTCAGATGGGAGGGGTTGGACTTCAGAGCTGAGGCCACAGAAGCACAGCTGATCTCTGATAAACTGCAGTACCACAATCTGAATAAAGAATAAATGATGTAAGTTTAGAAGACAATGTTCCTGCTTGAAATCATTCAGTGATTAATAATCTGTTCAAAAAGAAAATGAGAAAATGGAAACTCCAAACATCTGAACCCAACAGGACGCAGGTTCAATCCTCTAAAATACAAAAGGTGACAAAGAGCTCTCATTAATATTAATGACAACGTGCTGCTACTTCAATAAAGACGTCGTGACTTCACCTCTTAAACTCTGCAGCTCCACCAGTGGCTCCATCTACACAAACTCATGTTGTGAAGCCAAACAAAGAAAAACTCACAAAAACTGATTTTAGATTCAATCAAATCATCTTCAGTTTGAACTATTCAGTCAGTATAAGCATCTTATAGCTTCATAAATCTCTGATCCCTCTCAGATGGGAGGGGTTGGACTTCAGAGCTGAGGCCACAGAAGCTCAGCTGATCTCTGACAAACTGCAGAGACTCAATCTGAATAAAGAATAAATGATGTAATAAAGATC
The DNA here is from genome assembly GCF_040436345.1 of Pagrus major. Taxonomy (NCBI): domain Eukaryota; kingdom Metazoa; phylum Chordata; class Actinopteri; order Spariformes; family Sparidae; genus Pagrus; species Pagrus major. The sequence continues at coordinate 26,521,546 of NC_133233.1, read as the reverse complement.
TGTTTATATTCCATCAATGTTCAGTTGTTTAATGTGCAGTTCAACATTACTGTGTCCTCATCAATTAGCTGAATCCTAAAATGATTGAGTGACTTTGTTATTGTGTTATTGTGGATCATCATGTTGTAATGTCAGCCTTCTACAGACATCATCTAAATGTCACCACATTCATGTCAACACATGTTATCAACATGCTGCTGAACTCTGCACCCTCTTTAACACCGGTCCCAACACTACAGTATCCAAACAACATGAATCCAATTAGAGTCCAGACTGAATTCTGCTGACAGACTAAAAAAAGAGCTGTTGTGAGTTGTGTTCAGACAAACACAGAAAACAAGAAAAGTAAAGGATATTTAAAAGTTCTGTTGTGGATTTAAATTAGGGAGATAAACACTGAACAAGAGAAAATACATGAACTGACCTCAAGATCTCCAGTCTACAGTTTGGACTCTTCAGTCCTTCACACAGCAGCTTCACTCCTGAATCCTTCAGACTGTTTCCTCTCAGGTGCAGCTCTCTCAGATGGGAGGGGTTGGACTTCAGAGCTGAGGCCACGACTTCACAGTCAGTCTCTGAGAGTTTACAACCAGAAAGTCTGTGATGACAGAGAAAATAAAACTGAAGGTCAAATAAAATCTGACACTTTATCTAAAAAACAGACATCAACACATTTGGCTGTAGCTCAGCTGGTCAGTTGTTCAGCCTGAGCTGCTCAGTCATTGATCACAAGGTTTGTGGTTTGAAACTTGAGCTCCTCCTGTCCACATGTCAAAGTGTCCTTGAGCAAACGAATGATCCCTCAATGGCAGCTTTAGACCAAAGTGTCTCCCAAACAAGGTGATGTGATCTGTGTCTGTTAAACTTTATTTGAACATGATGTCCACTGAGTGCTACAATCACTGGAGGTTGTAACAGCACTTGTATGTATTGACCACTAATTTCATAGTGAATAGTTTTACTCAAGTGGAGTTCAGCTGTTTAACAACATCATTTCTTCTTGTAGTCTGGTGATGATAAAATCTCTGCACTGAACTGAACCTGCTGAGTCCTTCACTGGCAGGATGAACCCTGATGTTGTCCCAGGAGCTGAATGTGTGATCGCTCTGGAGTAAACCAGTTTACAGACCAGTCCATTCAAATACTACCAGAGAGAGAGACAGAGAGAGCGTCCTCAGTGTTGATGAATCAAACTCATTTATAATACAGAAACACATGAGAAAAGAAATTGATTATAAGGAAGGAAACAATGTAAAGTTGCTCCTTTTATTCAATGAGAATGGAGAGGGAGATTGTTTTGCTTTTCAAGAGGGAACATGTCCTCGATTGACATCCTCTCAAACCAAGCAATAATAATAGACATGTTAAACACTGTGAGAATGGACAGATCAGTCCTTCATCCTTCCGGCTATAACACCCTGGTCTCTTCACCACTCCTGTGGCAGATTGTTGCGTCACGTTGGGTGATTATACCTGTGCTCTTACTAAACCTCAGAACATTATCTCAGTGTCATCTAGTGTTTTGTTGACTACGTGTTTTGTGCTCCAGTGTTTTTTCTATGGCTAGACGCCATCTCATTCCTATGTTTTTCCCTCTCCACGTGTGCAGATCCTCAGCGTCTCTCAGCTCAGCTCGCAGCTTCACCCATCTGCCTGGACTCTCTCCATCGCTCCATCCTGCCTGCCTGTCCTCCTCGCTCCCAGCACCAACTTGTTTACCTCAATAAATCACCTTTGAATTCATCTCTATCTCAAGTCTCTGCAGTTTGGGTCCGACTAAAAACCTCAACCCTCACAGATCCAGCAGATCACAGATATCACATGTCTGTGTGTCTGTATATAATAAGAACAATAAACAGACACATTATAGAAACAAAGTGCAGAAACTCTATCCACTGTAACAATAAGACTGTTGTGATAAAATGACTGTAACAACATGTTTCAATCTTCCATCACTTGAAGAGAGTTAGAAGATGATAGAAGATACTTTTTTTCTTTTAGATATTTATAGTGCAAAACACAAACAGTACTAATATTTCAAAAAGCAAGTTTTACTTGTTTGACTTTTATAGAGCTGAACTTTTAGACTGTGCATGTGTGTAACGTGTGGATCTTTAATACTGATGACGTCAGCTCAACATTGTTTTATAATGTAATAAACACACAATGATAATCTTATCTGGACTCACACAGCCTTCCTGCAGTTCCTCACAGCTGGAATCAGTCTCCGTCGTCCCTCCTCTGATGTGTTGTATTTCTTCAGGTCCAACTCATCCAGAACCTCATCTGACATCAGCAGCATGTAGGCCAGAGCTGAGCAGTGGATCAGAGAGAGTTTCTTCTTTGATCTGTTCTTTGACTTCAGGAACTCTTGGATCTCCTGATGAACTGAGTGGTCGTTCATCTCCATCAGACAGTGGAAGATGTTGATGCTCCTGTCAGGAGAGACTTCTGTCGACTTCTTTATCTTCTTCAGGTTGTCGATGGCTCTCTGGATGTCTTCTGGACTGTTGTCTGTCTGACCCAGCAGACCTCCTAAGAGTCTCTGGTTGGACTCCAGAGAGAGGCCATGAAGGAAGCGGACAAACAGGTCCAGGTGGCCATTTTTACTTTCTACGGATTTCATCATTACTCTGTTCAGGAAGACATCCAGTGTTGAATCAACATGTTTTTTCCCCAGAAAAGCCTCCAGTACCTCTGTGTTCCTGCTGGTGTGACAGTGGGACATGTAGACTGCAGCCAGAAACTCCTGAACGCTCAGATGAACAAAGCAGTAGACTGTTTTCTGGAAGATCACACTCTCTCTTCTGAAGATCTCTGTACAAACTCCTGAGTACACCGAGGCCTCTGTGACATTAAGACCACACCGCTCCAGGTCTTCTTGGTAGAACATGATGTTTCCTGTCTTCAGATGTTCAAACGCCAGCCTCCCCAGCTTCAGAAGAACTTCCCTGTCAGCCTCCGTCAGCTCCTGTGGACTCGTCTCACGTCCCTCATCGTACTTCTGCTTCTTCCTCTTTGTCTGAACCAGCAGGAAGTGTGAGAACATGTCAGTCAGGGTCTTGGGCAGCTCTCCTCTCTGGCCTGTAGTCAACATGTGCTCCAGAACTGTAGCAGTGATCCAGCAGAAGACTGGGATCAGACACATGATGTGGAGGCTCCTGGAGGTCTTGATGTGTGAGATGATGCTGCTGGACAGATCTTCATCACTGAACCTCCTCCTGAAGTACTCGTCCTTCTGGGCGTCAGTGAAGCCTCGTACTTCTGTTACCCTGTCAACACGTGAAGGAGGGATCCGATTGGCTGCTGCAGGTCGGGAAGTTATCCAGACGAGAGCCGAGGGAAGCAGCTTCCCCTCGATGAGGTTTGTCAGCAGCGTGCTGACTGATGACTCCTGCGTGACATCAGACACGACCTCATTGTTCTTGAAATCCAGTGAAAGTCTGCTTTCATCCAGGCCGTCAAAGATGAACAGAAGTTTACAGACAGCGAGCTTCTCTGCTGTCACCTTCTGTAATGTTGGATGGAAAACATGGAGCAGCCTGAGAAGACTGTACTGCTCATCTCTGATCAGGTTCAGCTCCCTGAACGACAGCAGAACCAGCAGACTGACATCTTGGTTTTCGGAGCCCTCTGCCCAGTCCAGAGTGAACTTCTGCACTGAGAAGGTTTTTCCAACTCCAGCGACGCCGTTGGTCAGAACGACTCTGATGCGTCTCTGTTGGTCAGGTGAGGCTTTAAAGATGTCGCTGCACTTGATTGGAGTTTCACTGAAGGTCTCCTTCTTGGAAACTGTCTCCAGCTGCCTCACCTCATGTTGGGTATTAACCTCTTCACTCTGTCCCTCTGTGATGTAGAGCTCAGTGTAGATCCTGTTGAGGAGGGTTCCACTTCCTGTTTCATCACTTCCTGTCTCAGTTCTTTCAGTCACACGTTCACATCTCCTCCTCAGACAGATCTTATGTTCATCTAACACCTCCTGCAGACCAACATCCACTAAAAAAAGGGAGAAAAGTGTGAAACAAAACAAAACACAACGACAATCTGCACATTATTTTCACTTTCATTTAAAAGGACCAAAATAAGAATATATAAAGCAGTAAAGGTGCTGCTGTATGTGCACTGGCCTTCTGCAGGAGGCTGTAACGGTAGAGCATCCCATTTCTTATTTTTCAAACAAACTTGAGCCTTTAGAAATGGTACTCAGCCACTGAGGTGGAGGCATTGGCACTAATGGCTCCAGGACTTGTTGAGCTTTCTGTCAGCTTGTCTGCTGCTCCTGTGGTTGTTTTTACACATTACAATCGTCTCGTTTTATTGGTGCAGTAGTCCAGTTTTTTGGGGATTTATTTCTGTTAGGTTCAGTTCTAATGTTAGTTTGGCTTCGAGGGCAGAACCAAGATCCTACGGCCCGTTGTGGGTTGTTCTGGCTCCTCTTCCCCTTTGTTGATTTTGGTGGGCCCATCGACCCTCTGTTATTTGTTGCTGGTGTTGATTCATGATCACATTTATAATGTTTTTACTGCAACTACTTGACTGTTTTGGTTATTTCAGACCTCTTTTGAAAAGAGCCTCTCTGGTGTTCGTAACGCACGTGTACTGTAAGTTAGCATACCCAAGTTCTCCCAGACTTCAGCACCTTCTACTGGAGACCAGTGGCTGCTGGGATCTGATTCAAGTCACTGGTACTTGCCTATCCTGCTGCAAATGGCTCAGACTCATCCTACATTCAAGTCATGGTCAAACCAGCCTGTCCACTCTGCTTTTCTACTGCCAGTCAGCTGGCTACTCCCTCACTACGAGAGGGTCCAGCTACAGCTCAACAAAATCATGACCGTTAGCTGTCCTGGCTCCTCGATGGTGGAACGAGCTCCAGACTGAGATCAGGAGAGCAGGAACTGTGCACTTCTTCAGCCTGAACACTTACTAGAAGGCATTCAGTTCATTTGATGAAGCTGATGTACCTGCTTGGTTCTTGTGATTTTGGGGTTTGTGTCCACGTGGTTGAATGCACTGACTGTAAGTCTTTAAATAAATATAATGACATGTAGCAGGTGACATGTTTAATGGGTAGAGATGTAGAGTCTTACATTGTACACTGCTGGTCTGACCGGCTGGTCTTGTTCTGGATCGTTTTCCACACTGGGGACAGGAGGAGTCCCCTGATGAAGCAGACTGGTCCCAGTATGAAGTGATGCACTGCCTGCAGAACCAGTGTCCACAGCTGGTAGAGACTGGATCCTTCAGGACGTCCTGACACAAAGCACAGCTGCAGAGCTGCTCCTCCACAGAAACATGACTCCTCTTCCTGTCAAGACATTTCTTAGTGACTGCAATGATTTGTTGAGTGTTGATACAAGGGCAAAACTAAAAATACTTTCTTAAAGTGTAAATTCTCATTTTGTTTGCTGCAGAAATAAAATAAGATCCATTTCAGTTTGAAACATTACCTGCACTAATAGTTCTGCATTATTATTATAAATCCCTTGGCATTTTGTTTTGTTTTCATCCTCAATGTATCATCTTTAATTAAGTCAGTTTACAGTCTCTTACTGTCATCTTACAGAACGTGTCATATCACCATATGATGACATACGATACGATATACTTTACTGTATTCAGGTATTTCAAGCCAAAACATGATGTTTACTAATCCTCACCAGGTTATTTTGGTGCCTAAACTTAACCAGAGCATAAGCACAGCGCTGTGAGAAGTGAACACTTGAAGACTGAACCTAAAGAAACTTAAAGTTGCAACATCAACAAACAAAGTTTTAACCTGCCCGTGGTTCTGCAGAAAGATACAAGCCAACATTTATTCTGGCCATTGGGTTGAGGAAGCTTGAAATGCATTTTAGTACATAAACACAAAATCAACAAAAGTAACTGAACATGAGTCACATGAATAAGTTAGTAGCAGGTCTCTTACTGTGTGTGTGAGGGTCCAGGTCCATTACTGAACTCTGGAGGTTTGTCTTTGGACCAGTCACTCCTCATAGACAGACAGCTGGGTACTGGAGACTCTGCTCTCTGTCTGTTGAACTGAACTCTGCAACATGTTTTTATTTATATCACATGAATCTTTGATAAATTCTCTGATGACAAAGTCATTTATGAAGCTCTAAATACACAAACTGCTGCTGCTGTTGATAATTAGGAGGTTTAAAAGTTTGTATCAGTTCTCTTCAGAGGAAGACGGCACGGATGACTTCTTTGTGTCACAAGTTTTACTCAGCAACTACATTTTAACAGAAATTTTATTAGATAAACACAAAATAAACGTTGGCAGAAGCAGCTGAAAATGAATCATATACATTAGTAGTGGTTCTCTTACTGTGTGTCTGAGGGTCCAGGTCCATTACTGAATGCTGGAGGTTCCTCTTTGGACTCATCACTCTTCATAGACAGACAGCTGTCTGGAGACTCTGCTCTGTCCTCCTCTTCCTCCACACCAAGTCTCCAGGAGGCCATCTTCTGGACTTCAGTCAGTCTGAGAGGTAAAACAGTTACACTGACGGTGAGCTCAAATCACAAGAATGAGGAAAAGAGTTTGTTCAAGAGTGGGGTTGGGCCGATGAACGATGCCATCGTCCATCACCGATGGCTGACAGCCTGGACTACTAATCCCTGACCATCGTAACATCCTGATTCAAAAGGTTTCCCCACCAGAGAGAACAATTAAGAGGCGTGTCCCCTCAGAGTTGCCGTAGGACAACAGTTGTTGTTGTTTGTGGGGAGAGGATGAGAAAAGAAGTATGTTGCTGCTCAGTGCACTAACATCACGTCTCCATGTCCCGTTTATTGTTTTCTTATTAAACCAGCTCAGTCAGACGAACCCAAGACACGAACACAGCTTTTAAACCTGGCACAGGGATGTATGTCGGTGGTAACGGGAGACAGTTTCCTCGTCTTTTTAAAGGACAAATGCACACTGGATGATTGGCGTAGACATCGGGGGATTTTCTCATGATCTTAGGAGAGTGTGTAAATGTATTGACCACACCTGAAGTAGTTTACTGCTGTCAACGTACAGACACAGGTTCAGATATCTGCCAGGAGGTGGCACTGTCCACATTTGATGACTTGTATTATTTCAGGGCATTAAATGACACTAAACACCGAGCTGTCAACAGTTTTCACAGTCTGAATTATTGTTTAAAGGCACCTGAGTATTTTAGGCCAACTGGTACTTGACAGGGCTGAAAAACATAACATACATTTGAGGGTGTAGTCATGTTTTACTTTCCAAAATACTCTCTCCATGACTCATAAAACAGAAAAGTCATAGTTGGAAAAAATAAAAAACACAACGAATTCATCAAACTGTTGACTTTATTCCAGTGTGTCTTTCCTCTACAGTCCTCAGGGAGAGAAAGACTTCGAGACTTTGACAGTAAAATAATACAAATGTTGGATTAACACTCACCCTGACACAGCGTTCAGTTTTCTGCTCCACCTGCTGTCGACTCAAAATGGAGTCTGAGCTCAGTTTAGTTTCACTTTGAGTTTCCTCCCTGTTCTCATGTATCTGGATCACACAGTCACTGTGTCTCCTCCCCTCAGCATTTACAGTGTTGATCTCTGCTGTGTGTGTGTGTGTGTGTGTGTGTGTGTTCAGTTTGCCTCTGTATTTATTCACCTTTGTATTAATTCATCTTTTTGTTTAGTTTTCCTACGGAAGCCCTGAGCTGTCACGTGTCTAACATAGTATTTCCTCTGGTTTCCTGTGATAACGAGTTAAATGCTATTTCTTTACTCAAGATAAGGAGTTATTCATGTCAGAATCACCAGATAATTCTCTTGAGATCTTGAGAAAACGAGATAAATTATTATCATTATCACAAGAAAACAAAAGGTTGTTGCCTCTTATTCCTGAAGGCTTAATGTCTGTTTGATCAGCAGTGGCCTGCCAGCGTGAATACATGGCATCTTTACAAGTGCAGCAACTGATTTAATCTGAAAACTAAACAGTATCAATTATTCATTTGTTTCTGTACTGCATAATATAGAATAAAGTTCAGACAGATTCAGACTGAGAGATTTGATTTTTAAGAATAACTTTATTCTGTCACTCTTCAAACACAACTATTTACAAATAAATATGATTATGGTCAGAAAACAAAAAACAAATCAATAAATAAATAGTCTTCCTTAAAAAATCACAATAACTCCTCAGAGAAAAACAGCTCTAACAGGACGCACTCGTGTCCCGTCAGACATTGTTTCCAGTGTCCAAGGAGCTGCTTGATGACAGTGCAGCTGCATTGTTCAAATTAGGTCCAGCAATGTCCACCACAGATCCAAGAGTTAAAATCCCTGCTGGGCAGAACAGTTCTGTCACTGCTGATCCTGCCCAGCCGGGGGCGTCCAAACGTCCTCCGTGTACCACTGGCTCCCTCAACAGCCAGTAGAGGGAGTCGCTGTGCTCCGATCGCTCCTTCACCAGTGTTTTCCACACTGTGAAGACTCCACGGTAGAAAGGTGGTAGAAGTCTGAAGTTTCAAAGTTTGTAAATCCATTAGAAACAACGAGTCCTGCAGTCCCAGACCACCAAGCTGTTGTAGGACCTTGTGTGCCAGCGGCCTCCATACCAAGTCTTTAGGGCCAAACAGCAAGATGCAGCCAGCGTCAAATCTTCCACATACTCCTTCCTGAAAAGCTCCCTATAGAAGACATCTGCGGACGTCAGGGGTTCCTGTTACTGTAGATCTCCACACATCCTTTAACTCACACGTCTCAATCAGCTGTCTGAGTCTGACTGATGAGGCCTGATGAGGCTCCAGGTGATTTCTGTCCAGCTTTGCATTTTCTGTGCAGTTAAAATCACCTCCCAGAAACAAAAGGTCATCCGAACACTTTTCAATGGCATCACACAAAACATTTAAAAAAAAATCAATCTCTCAGTGCTCAAGACTGGAGCGTAAACGTTCACAAACATCATTTTCACGTGTTCATATTGTACTTTGACCTTTAAAATATGACCATGCATTATTTCTTCCACCTGATGAGAGAAGGGAGTGAAGCTCTTTGAGAAAAGCACAGCCGCCCCGCCACTGTTAGAGGTTTTATGACTGAGAAAGACTTCAATTTTCTCAAGAGGATAAAAAATCCTCTCACCCTCTTGTGAACGTGTCCACTCACACTCATCATCTGACGCTTCCTCCAGTGTTTTCTTGTTCTTGGCACTGCTCTGCTCTTTATCAGCACTGCTTTTCCTTTTATTCGTCTTGGGTTGTGAAGCTTCACACATGTTTCCAGCCATCACTTCATCTTCAACATTTCGACTGCACCCTTCGTTCTGTTCTGTTTAGCGATGAGGTGATTTTGGGGTGAAATGTCAGGATACTGTCAAAAGAGTTTATTGATTTTTGAGGTGATTGTGAGGTGACATTTCTCGACATTGCTTCAGTGAAATGCAACCGAATTTGAACCTGTGATAGAGCGAGACATCAGGAAGAAGATGCAAAGACAATGATGAACAAACCTATGAAGGAATTGATTTGGCATGAGGTCAAAGGTCAGCATACTCTAATTGATTTTGAGGTGAAATGTCAGAATACTGTCAATAGAGTTCATTCATTGTTGAGGTGAGATTTCTCCACATTGCTTCAGTGAAATGCAACCAAATTTTAACCTGTGAAATGAAATGATCGTGACCCAAAGACCAAGAGAGACATTTATTGATACTGTAGCGGAACCACAAGGTCCAAAAGACTGAAACCATCTGGCGCCCAGGAAAGGAAAAGAAGGAAAGAAGAGAAGAAACACGTGAGAAAGAAAGAGGTACAGTGACGTCAATGTGATGCAGTGAATGAAACTAATAGTTTAATGATCGTAGTTACCGTTGTTGGAGCAGAGTGTTAACTTGCTCGCTGACTATTCGCTGACGGTAGTAGCATTGTTTAATAATCAGTAAATAGCTGAGTCGACGTAAGTTAATGTTACTCCACCATAAATTCATCAGGGACATTTGGACAGTTAACGTCACCTGTTCAGGTGCTATTTTAACCTGTTGGCTGTGTTTTCCTGCTTGTATGTCAGTTAAAATGCTGTTAGTTTTCCATCCCCTTTATAAGTAGCCTAATAGGGCAGTTGTAAGCATTTGGTTTATTGTGTCACAGTTTATGTTTGTTAAAGTTCCCATCAGTGTTAAAGTGTATTACTGTTAATACTCCATACCTTAGCTTTCCCATATCATTCATAGGCTTTATATATACACACACAGTGGATATAAAAGTCTACACACTCTGTTAAAATGCCAGGTTTTTGTGGTGTAAAAATATGAGACCACGATAAATCATTTCAGAGCTTTTTCCACCTTTAATGTGACCTATAACCTGTACAACTCAATTGAAAAACAAACTGAAATCTTTTAGGGGGAAAAAATAAAAAATAAAGAAATAAAATACTGTGGCGCTTCGCCCTCCCTGATGGAAAGTGATTTAAATTTTTTTTTAATTTTTATTTTTTCAAAATAATCTTTTTAAAATAAATAATTACTGCTCATTCTACAAATAAATGTGTTTTTAATGATCAAGAACAGCCATATATATATATATATATATACATATACATATATATATATATATATATATATATATATATATGTATATATATATATATATATATATATATATATATATATATATATATATATATATATATATATATATATATATACATATATATATATGTATATGTATATATATATGTATATGTATATGTATATATATATAGTATATATATATATACATATACATATATGTATATGTACATATATATATATTTATATATGTGTCATTTGCATTTGCAAAGTCACCCCAGCGCTGCAGCGGCTCAGCCAATGGCAGACTGTTGCTGGGACAAAAAAACACATAGCAACGGTCATTTAGCCAATTAGCGTCGTCAAATTTGATAAGCTCGGGGCGCTGCCGTTAAGTATCCTAGCAACCAGAAACAAGTGTGGGAAATCGAGATGGCGGCGTCAAGTAGACAACAAGAAGACACAGGGCTTCAGCTGCCCACAGACTCTGTAAAGTGTCTCTTGCTGAACCCTTTCGAAAGGACAACTTTAGGGGGAAACTTCGTGTTAAAGAACTTGGACCTGAGAAGCCCGGTCTGAGTTTAACACAGCAGACACACGAGAAAGGTAAAGTGTCCCAGAGGAGCCTCTCTCTGAATCGGTGCGACAGGAAGGCTCGGCTAACTGGATGTAGCTTTGCAAATGCAGTATTCTGCTTCCCGTGTTTACTTCTTAAAATGCCGGGGACAGATACTACATGGACTGTAACAGGAGGTAGAGACCTACAACTTTTATCAGAGCGGATTAAAAAACATGAATGGTGAAGCGAAGGTTCACATGAACAACGCTGTCAAGCTAGCCGTGCTAGGCGGGACTAGCATAGCTGCTAGCTGGATGAAGGACACAGGACTGCGGTGAGGAAACACAATGAAGAGGTGGACATGAACACACATTTTATCGAAGATCACTGATTGTGTGAAATTGTGTGGAGCTTGTGAGCTGGCATTGCGAGGCCACGATGAGACAGCATCCTCCGACAACCCCGCGTTTTTCTGGGATTAGTCGATGTTGCGGCGTCGCTGGACGGTGTCAGAGGAGCAGCTGAAGACCGCCACTGTCTTTAAAAGGCCCCTCAAAGACGGGTCAGAACCAACTTCTGGACTGTCATGCTCACACTTGACTCTTACTGGATGAGTGCTTGTGAAACTTTAAACCAGTCGGACCAGCTGGGCGGCCTCGACCTTGCCGTGAAACTCCCGCTGTAAACTGCGAAGTGATTGTGTTTCCAGTGAACTACAGAAGGACGGAGGACATTTAAGAAGAGGATGTCTGTGGTCAGGTGTCCTGTACCTGGTGGTCCTCACCTTTCTGTGGACTTCTAACAGAGGAGGTGAGTGAGGCGTTCACAGCCCATCTGATCTTCTTCCAGTCTGAACTTAGATCACAGATGTGTTTAAACTTAGTACAGGAGTCATTTTCTTTCACCAGGAAATATAATGAATTCAGATATACCTATAATAAAAAGTGTTGAATCAATCCACCTAAAAACACAAAGAAACTACACATTCTCTCTCTAGTTTTGGTGTTCGTGTCACAGTTTTAGATGTTTTTTAATGTCTTATTAAACTGAAGCTGCCATCTCATTATAATAGGAGAGAACTCAGTTTCATGTGTTGTAGATAAGCTGTAAAATGACCTTCACCTGAACTATACTGGGTGACGGAGTTAAGAGTGATCATGTTTATTTAACAACACACACACACACACACACACACACACACACACACACACACACACACACACACACACACACAGCAGAGATCAACACTGTAAATGCTGAGGGGAGGAGACACAGTGACTGTGTGATCCAGATACATGAGAACAGGGAGGGAACTCAAAGTGAAACTAAACTGAGCTCAGACTCCATTTTGAGTCGACAGCAGGTGGAGCAGAAAACTGAACGCTGTGTCAGGGTGAGTGTTAATCCAACATTTGTATTATTTTACTGTCAAAGTCTCGAAGTCTTTCTCTCCCTGAGGACTGTAGAGGAAAGACACGCTGGAGTAAAGTCAACAGTTTGATGAAGTAGATTCAGAGACAGATTGTGTCTCACTTCCTGTTCTCTCAGTGTTGTCGGGTTTATGTCAGCCACGTTTGAGTCCCTAAGCCAAGTCCCTATGGACTGAGCTATTGCCGCCCCCAGAATGTGTAACATTTAATCAATATCCTCAAATAGACCTGTACTAAATGTGCAGTGACAGCCCAAACGTAGCCGTGTTCTAGTCTAGACGTCAGGTTTACTGTCTTTACTGTCTTTTAGACATTATATTGTTTGCTGGTTGGTGTCTGCAGCTCACCCGTCATTCCTCCTCTACACAACCCCCAATATTAATCACCTTACATCTTAAGACATACGATTTGAATCATATCATATGTATTTTATTTATGTTTTTCATTTATGAAGCTTTATTTGTTCATCCTTGTTGTGTTTTTTATTTTTTCCAACTATGACTTTTCTGTTTTATGAGTCATGGAGAGAGTATTTTGGAAAGTAAAACATGACTACACCCTCTAATGTATGTTATGTTTTTCAGCCCTGTCCAGTACCAGTTGGCCTAAAATACTCAGGTGCCTTTTAAACAATAATTCAGACTGTGAAAACTGTTGACAGCTCGGTGTTTAGTGTCTTTTAATGTCCTGAAATAATACAAGTCATCAAATGTGGACAGTGCCACCTCCTGGCAGATATTTGAACAAGAAAACAATAAACGGGACATGGAGACGTGATGTTAGTGCACTGAGCAGCAACATACTTCTTTTCTCATCCTCTCCCCACAAACAACAACAACTGTTGTCCTACGGCAACTCTGAGGGGACACACCTCTTAATTGTGCTCTCTGGTGGGGAAACCTTTTGAATCAGGATGTTACGATGGTCAGGGATTAGTAGTCCAGGCTGTCAGCCATCGGTGATGGACGATGGCATCGTTCATCGGCCCAACCCCACTCTTGAACAAACGCTTTTCCTCATTCTTGTGATTTGAGCTCACTGTCAGTGTAACTGTTTTACCTCTCAGGCTGACTGAAGTCCAGAAGATGGCCTCCTGGAGACGTGGTGTGGAGGAAGAGGAGGACAGAGCAGAGTCTCCAGTACCCAGCTGTCTGTCTATGAGGAGCGACTGGTCCAAAGATCATCCTTACAACTTCAGTAATGGACCTGGACCCTCAGACACACAGTAAGAGAACCACTACTAATATATTATTAGTATATATTATAGTATAATTTATCAAAGATTCATGTGATATAAATAAAAACATGTTGTTGCAGAGTTCAGTTCAACAGACAGAGAGCAGAGTCTCCAGTACCCAGCTGTCTGTCTATGAGGAGTGACTGGTCCAAAGATCCTCCTTTCAACTTCAGTAATGGACCTGGACCCTCAGACACACAGTAAGAGAACCACTACTAATATATTATTAGTATATATTATAGTATAATTTATCAAAGATTCATGTGATATAAATAAAAACATGTTGTTGCAGAGTTCAGTTCAACAGACAGAGAGCAGAGTCTCCAGTACCCAGCTGTCTGTCTATGAGGAGTGACTGGTCCAAAGAGGAACCTCCATACTTCAGTAATGGACCTGGACCCTCAGACACACAGTAAGAGAACCACTACTAATATATATGACTCATGTTCAGCTGCTTCTGCCAACGTTTATTTTGTGTTTATCTATTAAAATTTCTACTAAAATATAATTGCTGAGTAAAATTTGTGACACAAAAAGAAATGAGTCACAATCTTCCTCTGAGTATCTGACAGCTGTCAGTCACCTAAAAGCTGTAATCTAAACTAAGAGAAGTGATACAAACTTTTAAACCTCCTAATTATCAACAGCAGCAGCAGTTTGTGTATTTAGAGCTTCATAAATGACTTTGTCTTCAGAGAATTTATCAAAGATTCATGTGATATAAATAAAAACATGTTGTTGCAGAGTTCAGTTCAACAGACAGAGAGCAGAGTCTCCAGTACCCAGCTGTCTGTCTATGAGGAGTGACTGGTCCAAAGAGCTTCCTTTATTCTTCAGTAATGGACCTGGACCCTCAGACACACAGTAAGAGACCTGCTACTAACTTATTCATGTGACTCATGTTCAGTTACCTTTGTTGATTTTGTGTTTATGTATTAAAATGCTCTTCAAGCTTCCTCAACCCAATGGCCAGAATAAATGTTGGCTTGTATCTTTCTGCAGAACCACGGGCAGGTTAAAACTTTGTTTGTTGATGTTGCAACTTTAAGTTTCTTTAGGTTCAGTCTTCAAGTGTTCACTTCTCACAGCGCTGTGCTTATGCTCTGGTTAAGTTTAGGCACAGAAACAACCTGGTGAGGATTAGTAAACATCATGTTTTGACTTGAAATACCTGAATACAGTAAAGTATATCGTATCGTATGTCATCATATGGTGATATGACACGTTCTGTAAGATGTCAGTATGGTATGTAGCCTATTACATGTACAAATTTGGACGTATTCGTAGTTTGCAGAAATGTTATTGGATCTTATTTTATTTCTGCAGCAAACAAAATGAGAATTTACACTTTAAGACAGTATTTTTAGTTTTGCCCTTGTATCAACACTCAACAAATCATTGCAGTCACTAAGAAATGTCTTGACAGGAAGAGGAGTCATGTTTCTGTGGAGGAGCAGCTCTGCAGCTGTGCTTTGTGTCAGGACGTCCTGAAGGATCCAGTCTCTACCAGCTGTGGACACTGGTTCTGCAGGCAGTGCATCACTTCATACTGGGACCAGTCTGCTTCATCAGGGGACTCCTCCTGTCCCCAGTGTGGAAAACGATCCAGAACAAGACCAGCCGGTCAGACCAGCAGTGTACAATGTAAGACTCTACATCTCTACCCATTAAACATGTCACCTGCTACATGTCATTATATTTATTTAAAGACTTACAGTCAGTGCGTTCAACCACGTGGACACAAACCCCAAAATCACAAGAACCAAGCAGGTACATCAGCTTCATCAAATGAACTGAATGCCTTCTAGTAAGTGTTCAGGCTGAAGAAGTGCACAGTTCCTGCTCTCCTGACCTCAGTCTGGAGCTCGTTCCACCATCGAGGAGCCAGGACAGCTAACGGTCATGATTTTGTTGAGCTGTAGCTGGACCCTCTCGTAGTGAGGGAGTAGCCAGCTGACTGGCAGTAGAAGAGCAGAGTGGACAGGCTGGTTTGACCATGACTTGAACGTAGGATGAGTCTGAGCCATTTGCAGTAGGATAGGCAAGTACCAGTGACTTGAATCAGATCCCAGCAGCCACTGGTCTCCAGTAGAAGGTGCTGAAGTCTGGGAGAACTTGGGTGTGCTAACTTACAGTACACGTGCGTTACGAACACCAGAGAGGCTCTTTTCAAAAGAGGTCTGAAATAACCAAAACAGTCAAGTAGTTGCAGTAAAAACATTATAAATGTGATCATAAATCAACACAACAACAAATAACAGAGGGTCGATGGGCCCACCAAAATCAACAAAGGGGAAGAGGAGCCAGAACAACCCACAACGGGCTGTAGGATCTTGGTTCTGCCCTTGAAGCCAAACCAACATTAGAACTGAACCTAACAGAAACAAATCCCCCAACAAACTGGACTACTGCACCAATAAAACGAGACGATTGTAATGTGTAAAAACAACCACAGGAGCAGCAGACAAGCTGACAGAAAGCTCAACAAGTCCTGGAGCCATTAGTGCCAATGCCTCCACCTCAGTGGCTGAGTACCATTTCTAAAGGCTCAAGTTTGTTTGAAAGATAAGAAATGGGATGCTCTACCGTTACAGCCTCCTGCAGAAGGCCAGTGCACATACAGCAGCACCTTTACTGCTTTATATATTCTTATTTTGGTCCTTTTAAACGAAAGTGAAAATAATGTGCAGATTGTCGTTGTGTTTTGTTTTGTCTCACACTTTTCTCCCTTTTTTTAGTGGATGTTGGTCTGCAGGAGGTGTTAGATGAACATAAGATCAGTCTGAGGAGGAGATGTGAACGTGTGACTGAAGGAACTGAAACAGGAAGTGATGAAACAGGAAGTGGAACCCTCCTCAACAGGATCTACACTGAGCTCTACATCACAGAGGGACAGAGTGAAGAGGTTAATACCCAACATGAGGTGAGACAGCTGGAGACAGCTTCCAAGATGGAGGCCCTCCATGACACTCCAATCAAGTGCAGCGACATCTTTAAAGCCTCACCTGACCAACAGAGACGCATCAGAGTGGTTCTGACCAAAGGCGTCGCTGGAGTTGGAAAAACCTTCTCAGTGCAGAAGTTCACTCTGGACTGGGCAGAGGGCTCCGAAAACCAAGATGTCAGTCTGCTGGTTCTGCTCTCGTTCAGGGAGCTGAACCTGATCAGAGATGAGCAGTACAGTCTTCTCAGGCTGCTCCATGTTTTCCATCCAACATTACAGAAGGTGACAGCAGAGAAGCTCGCTGTCTGTAAACTTCTGTTCATCTTTGACGGCCTGGATGAAAGCAGACTTTCACTGGATTTCAAGAACCATGAGGTCGTGTCTGATGTCACACAGAAGTCATCAGTCAGCGTGCTGCTGACAAACCTCATCGAGGGGAAGCTGCTTCCCTCGGCTCTCGTCTGGATAACTTCCCGACCTGCAGCAGCCAATCAGATCCCTCCTTCACGTGTCGACAGGGTAACAGAAGTACGAGGCTTCACTGATGCCCAGAAGGACGAGTACTTCAGGAGGAGGTTCAGTGATGAAGATCTGTCCAGCAGCATCATCTCACACATCAAGACCTCCAGGAGCCTCCACATCATGTGTCTGATCCCAGTCTTCTGCTGGATCACTGCTACAGTTCTGGACCACATGTTGACTACAGGCCAGAGAGGAGAGCTGCCCAAGACCCTGACTGACATGTACTCACACTTCCTGCTGGTTCAGACAAAGAGGAAGAAGCAGAAGTACGATGAGGGACGTGAGACGAGTCCACAGGAGCTGACGGAGGCTGACAGGGAAGTTCTTCTGAAGCTGGGGAGGCTGGCGTTTGAACATCTGGAGACAGGAAACATCATGTTCTACCAAGAAGACCTGGAGCGGTGTGGTCTTAATGTCACAGAGGCCTCGGTGTACTCAGGAGTTTGTACAGAGATCTTCAGAAGAGAGAGTGTGATCTTCCAGAAAACAGTCTACTGCTTTGTTCATCTGAGCGTTCAGGAGTTTCTGGCTGCAGTCTACATGTTCCACTGTCACACCAACAGGAACACAGAGGTCCTGAAGCCTTTTCTGGGGAAAAAAATTGTTAAATCAACACTGGATGTCTTCCTGAACAGAGTAATGAAGAAATCCCTTGAAAGTAAAAATGGCCACCTGGACCTGTTTGTCCGCTTCCTTCATGGCCTCTCTCTGGAGTCCAACCAGAGAATCTTAGGAGGTCTGCTGGGTCAGAGAGGCAACAGTCCAGAAATCATCCAGAGAGCCATCGACAACCTGAAGAAGATAAAGAAGTCGACAGAAGTCTCTCCTGACAGAAGCATCAACATCTTCCACTGTCTGATGGAGATAAACGACCTCTCAGTTCATCAGGAGATCCAAGAGTTCCTGAAGTCAGAGAACAGATCAGAGAAGAACCTCTCTCTGATCCACTGCTCAGCTCTGGCCTACATGCTGCTGATGTCAGAGGAGGTTCTGGATGAGTTGGACCTGAATAAGTACAACACATCAAAGGAGGGACGACTGAGACTGATTCCAGCTGTGAGGAACTGCAGGAAGGCTGTGTGAGTCCAGATAAGATTATCATTGTGTGTTTATTACATTATAAAACAATGTTGAGCTGACGTCATCAGTATTAAAGATCCACACGTTACACACATGCACAGTCTAAAAGTTCAGCTCTACAAAAGTCAAACAAGTAAAACTTGCTTTTTGAAATATTAGTACTGTTTGTGTTTTGCACTATAAATATCTAAAAGAAAAAAGTGTCTTCTATCATCTTCTAACTCTCTTCAAGTGATGGAAGATTGAAACATGTTGTTACAGTCATTTTATCACAACAGTCTTATTGTTACAGTGGATAGAGTTTCTGCACTTTGTTTCTATAATGTGTCTGTTTATTGTTCTTATTATATACAGACACACAGACATGTGATATCTGTGATCTGCTGGATCTGTGAGGGTTGAGGTTTTTAGTCGGATCCAAACTGCAGAGACTTGAGATAGAGATGAATTCAAAGGTGATTTATTGAGGTAAACAAGTTGGTGCTGGGAGCGAGGAGGACAGGCAGGCAGGATGGAGCGATGGAGAGAGTCCAGGCAGATGGGTGAAGCTGCGAGCTGAGCTGAGAGACGCTGAGGATCTGCACACGTGGAGAGGGAAAAACATAGGAATGAGATGGCGTCTAGTCATAGAAAAACCACTGGAGCACAAAACACGTAGTCAACAAAACACTAGATGACACTGAGATAATGTACTGAGGTTTAGCAAGAGCACAGGTATAATCACCCAACGTGACGCAACAATCTGCCACAGGAGTGGTGAAGAGACCAGGGTGTTATAGCCGGAAGGATGAAGGACTGATCTGTCCATTCTCACAGTGTCTAACATGTCTATTATTATTGCTTGGTTTGAGAGGATGTCAACCGAGGACATGTTCCCTCTTGAAAAGCAATAAAATCTCCCTCTCCATTCTCATTGAATAAAAGGAGCAACATTACATTGTTTCCTTCCTTATAATCAGTTTCTTTTCTCACCTGTTTCTGTATTATAAATGAGTTTGATTCATCAACACCGAGGACGCTCTCTCTGTCTCTCTCTGGTAGTATTTGAATGGACTGGTCTGTAAACTGGTTTACTCCAGAGCGATCACACATTCAGCTCCTGGGACAACATCAGGGTTCATCCTGCCAGTGAAGGACTCAGCAGGTTCAGTTCAGTGCAGAGATTTTATCATCTCCAGACTACAAGAAGAAATGATGTCGTTAAACAGCTGAACTCCACTTGAGTAAAACTATTCACTATGAAATTATAATAAAACAATCTTTGATGAAAAGCAGAGTGATATTAAAAGATGCATAGACTACATACAAGCGCATGACTGAGGTCAATACATACAAGTGCTGTTACAACCTCCAGTGATTGTAGCACTCAGTGGACATCATGTTCAAATAACGTTTAACAGACACAGATCACATCACCTTGTTTGGGAGACACTTTGGTCTAAAGCTGCCATTGAGGGATCATTAGTTTGCTCAAGGACACTTTGACATGTGGACAGGAGGAGCTCAAGTTTCAAACCACAAACCTTGTGATCAATGACTGAGCAGCTCAGGCTGAACAACTGACCAGCTGAGCTACAGCCAAATGTGTTGATGTCTGTTTTTTAGATAAAGTGTCAGATTTTATTTGACCTTCAGTTTTATTTTCTCTGTCATCACAGACTTTCTGGTTGTGGACTCTCAGAGACTGACTGTGAAGTCGTGGCCTCAGCTCTGAAGTCCAACCCCTCCCATCTGAGAGAGCTGGACCTGAGTAGAAACAGGCTGAATGATTCAGGAGTGAAGCTGCTGTGTGAAGGACTGAAGAGTCCAAACTGTAGACTGGAGATCTTGAGGTCAGTTCATGTATTTTCTCTTGTTCAGTGTTTATCTCCCTAATTTAAATCCACTACAGAACTTTTAAATGTCCTTTACTTGTCTTGTTTTCTGTGTTTGTCTGAACACAACTCACAACAGCTCTTTTTTTAGTCTGTCAGCAGAATTCAGTCTGGACTCTAATTGGATTCATGTTGTTGTGGATACTGTAGTGTTGGGACCGGTGTTAAAGAGGGTGCAGAGTTCAGCAGCATGTCGATAACATGTGTTGACATGAATGTGGTGACATTTAGATGATGTCTGTAGAAGGCTGACATTACAACATGATGATCCACAATAACACAATAACAAAGTCACTCAATCATTTTAGGATTCAGCTAATTGATGAGGACACAGTAATGTTGAACTGCACAGTAAACAACTGAACATTGATGGAATATAAACAGATCTTTATTACATCATTTATTCTTTATTCAGATTGAGTCTCTGCAGTTTGTCAGAGATCAGCTGAGCTTCTGTGGCCTCAGCTCTGAAGTCCAACCCCTCCCATCTGAGAGGGATCAGAGATTTATGAAGCTATATGATGCTTATACTGACTGAATAGTTCAAACTGAAGATGATTTGATTGAATCTAAAATCAGTTTTTGTGAGTTTTTCTTTGTTTGGCTTCACAACATGAGTTTGTATAGATGGAGCCACTGGTGGAGCTGCAGAGTTTAAGAGGTGAAGTCACGACGTCTTTATTGAAGTAGCAGCACGTTGTCATTAATATTAATGAGAGCTCTTTGTCACCTTTTGTATTTTAGAGGTTTGAACCTGCGTCCTGTTGGGTTCAGATGTTTGGAGTTTCCATTTTCTCTTTTTCTTTTTGAACAGATTATTAATCACTGAATGATTTCAAGCAGGAACATTGTCTTCTGAACTTACATCATTTATTCTTTATTCAGATTGTGGTGCTGCAGTTTGTCAGAGATCAGCTGTGCTTCTGTGGCCTCAGCTCTGAAGTCCAACCACTCCCATCTGAGACATCTGGACCTGAGTGGAAACAACCTGCAGGATTCAGACGTGAAGCTGCTGTGTGATCTTCTGCAGAGTCCACACTGTCGACTGGAGACTCTGGGGTCAGACAACATTTTTTACTTCTGTGCTCAGATTAAGATGATGTGAAAGTTGTGGTGACACTAAACTGCAGACATGAGGCTGATATTATACTGATCCTCACTGAGTATCTTAATGTTGAGCTGCACATTTAAAACCTTCATATAACAAGAAAAATCTACACTGGATGTCATGTTTTTTTAAATCAATGATAATGAAAGATTTATGAAGCTGTATGATGCTTATACTGACTGAATAGTTTAAACTGGAGATGATTTGATCTTCTGACTCCACTTTTCCTAAAAAATAAAATAAAAAACACAGTAGATGTCTTTTGTTTACTCTTCCCCAGAATTCATCCTGACATATTTGCATCTTTGGAAACTTTGTGATGTTGAGTTGAACGTTAAGTTTTTATTATACTGATCCACACTGACAGTCTCAATGATAAAGTCTATTTTCTTTTACAGTGGTTTAATCCATTGACTGTGGCAGAGCAGTGTTGAGCTGCACATTTAAAACCTTCATATAAAGAGAAAAATCTACACTGGATAATTCACTGTGATCCTCTTCAACTCTTGATTGTCATCTTATATTCCACATCATGTTTTTTAAGAAAGTGATAATAAAATACATAAACACAATTAATAAATAAGTTATCTCTGTTTCAACAATCAGACAACAACAAATATTCAGTATTTTCTTTTTCCATCAGTTTTATGAAACTATATGATGCTCACACTGGTTCAAACTGAAGATACTTTGATTGAATCTAAAATCAGTTTTTGTGAGTTTTTATTTGTTTGGCTTCACAACATGAGTTTGTACAGATGGAGCCACTGGTGGAGCTGCAGAGTTTAAGAGGTGAAGTCACGACGTCTTTATTGAAGTAGCAGCACGTTGTCATTAATATTAATGAGAGCTCTTTGTCACCTTTTGTATTTTAGAGGTTTTAACCTGCGTCCTGTTGGGTTCAGATGTTTGGAGTTTCCATTTTCTCATTTTCTTTTTGAACAGATTATTAATCACTGAATGATTTCAAGCAGGAACATTGTCTTCTAAACTTACATCATTTACTCTTTATTCAGATTGAGGGGCTGCAGTTTGTCAGAGATCAGCTGTGCTTCTGTGGCCTCAGCTCTGAAGTCCAACCCCTCCCATCTGAGAGAGCTGGACCTGGACAACAACAAGCTGCAGGATTCAGACGTGAAGCTGCTGTGTGATTTTCTGCAGAGTCCACACTGTCGACTGGAGACTCTGAGGTCAGACAACATTTTTAACTTCTGTGCTCAGATTAAGATGATGTGAAAGTTGTGGTGACACTAAACTGCAGACATGAGGCTGATATTATACTGATCCTCACTGAGTATCTTAATGTTGAGCTGCACATTTAAAACCTTCATAAAACAAGAAACCAAGTTAAGCATTTAATGTCAGCGTTTTTTTTTTTTTATTGTTATGTGGACACCGCCATGAAATATGAAACGCTGTTTTCTGGACTGAAGACTGAGGGTGTTTTTGCAGATGTGTGTGTTCAGTAGAGCTGATGTTATATTTTTGACCAACCAGTGTGTGAAATATAGTGTGACAGTCTAGATTTAAGTAGCTTTAACACAAGAACAAGCTGTGATTTATTTATTTGCTCTGTGATTTAAGGGCTGTTTAAAGACTTTTGTCTGGGAGATAAATAGGGGTGGTTAATTGGCCCAATTTCCCGATTCGATTCGATTTCGATTATTGAAGTCTCGATTCGATTACAGACCGATTATCGATTATCGATTCGATTACCGACTGATTATCGATTATTAATATGATTTTCGATTAATGATTATTGATCTTCAATTTATTACAGTTATAAAAACAGAACACAACACTGTGTACCTTCAGTGATCAAATAACACTGATCAATATTTATTGCTCTGGAACAACCTGCTTGCACATTTTACTGTAGCCTTGTAGCTATACTGTACACAGTTATAAAAACACAACACACTGTGTAACTTCAACTTGAGTGATCAAATACTGATCTACACCGTAGCTCTGGATGTCCAGGCGTCACATGTTATCGCCACTCTATCAGCAGAATTGATGGACTGGAAAACTTGATCTCCTTGTAAAGATTTGGGATCGATTTAAGTGTGAAAAAGCTCCGGGATGGAATAACATATCTTGGCTCCAGACTATGGACCAAATAGCGGAAGCCCGTATTTTCCACCACGCTGTATGGTCTCATATCCTTCGCTATGAAGTAAGATATACACTTGGTGATTTTCTTTGCTCGCTCCGAGCCGGGCGCAAGCTTAGCCAGCTCGTGGAGAGTGCGCTGGTTTGGTGGGATGACGGGCTTCGGGCGCTCGTTCTCAGCCTTGGCTGCCTCCCCTGGATGAAAGCGCGACACATGAGCCCTCATGTTGCTAGTATTGCCGCAGTACTTTAGCTTAGTGTGGCAAAGCTTGCAGACAACATACATTCTGTCGATATCTTTTGAAGACTTCCCATGAAAACCAAAATGTATCCACACGCTTGCTTTAAACCCAGGTGGAGCTGGGTGGATTAGTTGGTCGCCGGTTGTTGTTTTTTCTCCCTCCATTTTTCAGCCGTCGCACCCGCACCTCGCTCACCTCGGTTAGCACCTGGTTAGCGTTAGCGCCGACACACTTCCTCGCTGGCTCAGTTACACAGCATCTTGTTATGACAAACAGTTAACAGCTCCACCTTGTGGTTAAATCCTGTATGACAGCCAGTGACAGGAGGACTCGCCGTTGTAACAGTATTACATTTTGAAAAATATGAATAATCGATTTTTGGAAAATTCATAATCGATTCATAATCGGCCATTTCATAATCGCGATTAATCGATTATCGATTTTTTCCACCACCCCTAGAGATAAAGGACTTTTTGTTTGTGTCAGTTAGCTCACCTTCACAGTTCACATGTTTGAGACGTTAAACAGGCAGAGGCAGAGCAAACTGCATTCAAATGCCACAAATGCTTGAGATGCAAAATGAGTTCATTGTGTTATTAAAAGTGATGGAAGATGTAGGTAGTTATGTAAAAACAAACCTTTGTAGATACTATAAATAGACATAATGAGGCACATTGTTGACACCTCCTTTATTTTGACATGTTAATGGAGTCAGAGCTGTTATTTAAGGGCCTCCAGAGCCCCACGAACATCCTGTATTTTACACACTGATTCTCACCCGATTTGACAAAGATCCTGCTTGATGTTTGTAGTTGTAGCTATTACTTCAAAGTGAATTGACTGATTGATTGATTGATTGATTGATTGATTGATTGAATTACATTTCTTTGCTTTACTAATTCAGGCGCCATCTTGTGGTTAAATAAAAACATACCTGGCAAAGAACAAACCAAAAAAATCAAATTCCAGTATCTCCAACAAATGATATCTAAGCTAAATAACAACATAAACTCAGCATGTAAAGAACAACACATATTTCTGTTTTTTCCTTACAAGCTTAGTTTATCTTTTGCTCACAGATAAACTTTTTAATAAGGCCTGTCTTTAAGTATTAAGCTTTGATTTGAAGTTTTTGGTTTGTTCTGTTGCCTGGATTGCTGTGTTTTTATGTAACCACAAGATGGCGCCTCAATTAGTAAAGCAAACACAGGTAACAGTGCAGGTGACACAGATGATGAGCTGATGACTGATTCATGTTATTCTACAGGATGAGTTAAGAGCAGTTGAATTGTGCTCCCTAATCTAACTTGTGAAGAGATGAGGACTTTAATCCACTCCAAGGAAATGGCTCTTAGAAAATCTGTTCCCTATCCTGAACATAATTACTGGTTAAAAACAGACACGTTAAATAACCAGAGGCTCCTGAGGACTGTGAGAGGTGGAAATGGAATAAAAGAAATGACTTTTATTAAAAAGATTATTTTACCAGCATAGACACCTTTATTTACGAGACAGTTACGAGACAGGAAATCATGGGAGAGAGAGGGGATGTGACACGCAGCAAAGGACGTCCAGCCGGGATTCGAACCGCGGTCAGCTGCCTACGTGGTATTAAACTTGGCTATGCCACGGCCACCCCACACTAGCTTTGTGTCCCATCTTGGCCACCCCAGTAAAAATGTCCTGGATACGCCACTGACAAGAGCGCGTCCGGTCCAAACTGACAGACTGAGAAGCAGCTCCCGCAGAAATAACCTCCATCTTTGGGATCCCCGAGGGGGAGGAGGGGGACAACGCATGTGAGTTTGTGGAGAAGTTGATCAAGTCCGAGTTATCGCTCCCTGACATCGACTTTAAAAATACAACGCTGTCACAGATCACTCGGACCAAAGCCGCCCCGAGATCCATGATGCTGTGCTTCCTCGCCTGCAGAACCAAGGAACTGGTGCTGAACACCACATGGAGAAAGAAAGAGGAACACCTCAACGGAAACAGAGTTTATTTCGACCACGATTACCCGTTAGAAATTATGAAGAAAAGAAAGGAATATGCGCCGCTGAGGAAGGTGCTAAAGGAAAAGGGACTCAGGTTCCAGACACTGGCGCCGACAAACTCCGAGTCTTTTCTGAAGAAGGACTCACAACATACAACAACGCAAAAGAGGCGTCGGAGGACATGTGGAGGAAGGGGATTTTAACACCTGACGAACAAACCACCGAGGGCTCAACACCTGTCGGACACACCGGGCTAGCACAGATGAGACACCCCGCGGGAGACTGGAGTCAGTGGCTCTGTTAATTCATTGATGAATTAAGTGATCGATTAGTTAATTAAGCATTTTTTCTTACTACAAGAACTCAAAGACCAAGAAATTAAACATATGGAACGTAACGACCCGCGATTATTAGAGCAGATAAAAGTGACCAGACACAACTTGAACAGAATATATGACAGTCAAGAGGAGATGAAAACTAGATCCACCAAACAAAGGTATTATGACAATGGGCCAAGAGCTAAAACACTATTAGCTTGGAGGAGAAGAAGGCAACAGGATGAAAGGTCCATTCATAAAATCAAAGATACACAATCTGCCAAAATGCGTAACAAGCTAAAAGAAATACAACACTGCTTTGAAAATGACTATAAGGGCTCGTACACACAACCGGATAGTGTAGATTCTGCAAGCATTACACATCTTTTGAGCTCATTGGACCTGCCATCCACTGGACCCGAACAGAATAAAGTAATGACAGGTGAGATAACCAAACAAGAATTAGAAAATGCCATACCGGGACTCAAAACAAATAAAATGCCAGGCGCGGATGGATACCCAGCTGAATGGTACAACACATTCAGAGAGATACTAACACCAGTATTATTGAAATGCTTCAATTTGACGCTTAAAGGTGGAGAAACACCAACATCCTGGAGACAAGCAATAATTTCCATAATCCCAAAGATGGGTAAAGATAAATCTGAGTGTAGTTGGTACAGACCCACATCAATACAACATTTAGACTACAGACTATACGCCTCAATAATTGCAAAAAGACTTGACAACAAACTTCCTGACATAATAGATGACGACCAAACAGGGTTCCTCAGGAACAGACAGACACAAGATAATGTAAGACGAGTTTTACACTTAATGGATCATATGAGCAAAACTAAAGATACATCTATTGTTCTCAGCCTCGACGCCGAACAGACATTTGACTCTGTTGGCTGGGAATATTTATATTTAACACTGCAAAGATTTGGCTTTAAGTAATTCTGTTTTTAAAGAACTTATATCACTCCCCTACAGCCAGAATAAAAATAACTTTTGTTTCCCAAAAAAATTCATCCTGACATGTTTGCATCTTTGGAAACTTTGTGATCTTGAATTGAATCTAAAATCAGTTTTTGTGAGTTTTTATTTGTTTGGCTTCACAACATGAGTTTGTATAGATGGAGCCACTGGTGGAGCTGCAGAGTTTAAGAGGTGAAGTCACGACGTCTTATTTGAAGTAGCAGCACGTTGTCATTAATATTAATGAGAGCTCTTTGTCACCTTTTGTATTTTAGAGGTTTTAACCTGCGTCCTGTTGGGTTCAGATGTTTGGAGTTTCCATTTTCTCATTTTCTTTTTGAACAGATTATTAATCACTGAATGATTTCAAGCAGGAACATTGTCTTCTAAACTTACATCATTCATTCTTTATTCAGATTGAGGTGGTGCAGTTTGTCAAAGATCAGCTGTGCTTCTCTGGCCTCAGCTCTGAAGTCCAACCCCTCCCATCTGAGAGAGCTGGACCTGAGGTTCAACAACCTGAAGAAGTCAGACGTGAAGCTGCTGTGTGATCTGAAGGAGAGTCCAGACTGTCGACTGGAGACTCTGAGGTCAGTAGAGGGTTGGAGTCAGTTCATGCTGGTTTCAGCAGTATTGCATTAAACACAGTATCAAAGTAAAGATCCAGTATTTCCTGCTTTCCTCAGTGAAGCTGTGAGAGGAGAACGGTGACAGGCTTCATGATTGGACAGAAAGAGAGAGCAGTCAGCCAATCAGATTAGAAGCTTGTTGTGATCGTGTGTTTGAGTTGATGTGAAGACGACTGTTGCTGTTGTGTTCATGTCTACAGGAAATAAAGCTGGATCGCAGCTGACAGCATCACAGGATGTATAGAGACAGTGTCCTCATTCATCAAACTGTCGGAGCATCAAATCTGATCTCAAAGTGTTTGTTCTCTCATTTCAACACTGAACAACTGATCAGTTCATCTTTGTCACAGCTCTCAGATCAGTCTGACTGAAGCCTGCAGATCACTGGCTCTTATTTCAGAGAACCATCATTACATTTAGTAACCATGTGGTCTGTATACGGACCAGAACCTCTGCTGAAGTCCACAAACCACAGCTGATGTTGAACATAATAAATATAGATGCTGGTTTCTAACAGCTTTGAACCCAAACAGCCGTCCATCATTAAAGAGAGCAGTGAATATCTGTGTTCCTGCAGTCATGATGCGTTCAGGGACTGTCAGCAGTTTATTTCCACTGTGTCCTTCAGTGAAACCTGCAGAGTAAACAGACTTGATGTCCAAAGTGTCTGCAGGTCTGTGAGCTTCACTCCAACACGTTAACATGAGAGCTGAAAGGAAGCTGGCTACGCTACACAGCCGCTCCACTTGTGGTCTGAACAGGACTGAAGTCCTGCTGGTCTTTATATCACTGACTGACAGCTGATGGAGGGAGTCTCTGTCAACACTCATTTATCACTTTACTGTCTCTCTGCTTCTCTCATCAGGTGGAGGTGATCTCTGTCAGAGTGATGAGGAAGGTGGAGGTGTTGAGAGGATCAGCTGTGTCCTGATGATCCAGAGAGGGTGAAGCAGCACCATCAGCTGGTGGGTGGAGAGGCTCTGACTGGGCCGTGTTACTGGGAGGTGGAGTGGAGAGGAGAGCTTCATCCAGCAGTGACTGACGGACCAATCACAACAAGTGGAGATGACTGTCAGTGCTGCAGTGTGAACTGCTCTGAGATCAGCTCCACTGTCACACACAATGTCCAGTCCAGCATCGTCCCTGTGTTCCTCTGGATGTGACAGAGTATCATCAGTGTATCTGGACTGCTCTGCTGCTGCTCTGTCCTTCTACACAGTCTCTGCAGACACACTGACGCTCCTCCACTCCTTCTGCTCCACACTCAGACACCTCCTCCACCTGGAACCTGGACGTGAGTCTGCATCACGTTCTGTCTTTCTTCTTCTGATTCAGTCAGTCTGTTTATACACTGACTGGTTGTTGAATGATGGAGAACGCCTGTTCATTTTCATATTATGCTGTAAAATGGAGGTTGATGTCAGAATGCAGAAGTCTGCAGTGTCATATTCATCAGTGCAAGATTATTTCTGTACATGTTCTTTATTCTGTATGTTTAGATTTTTTATTGCATATGAATCTCTTTATATTGTTATTAAACAAAGTCAAATGTTTATTTTTCTGTAATGAGCAAAACATTTATTAAACAATATTTTGATGGTTCCACTTGTGTTGATCAATGTAATCAATTAATTAATTAATTTTTTCAGAATATTCACTTTTTTCTCAGAATTTTTTACTATTTTCCAACAAATCCTCCCGTGGTGTTTTACAGGTAATTGTGTGAAATGGACCATGTAAAAGTTGAGGAGTTACTCTCTCACAATGAGGTAATTTTATACGACACAGTTAATGTGTAAAACTGCAGCTCCTGTTTTAACTCCAGCTGACTGATGACATCGTCGGTTCTGTCTGAGGGACCTTTTGAACAAACACAAAACAAAACATGGAGTCCAATAATAAATGTCAGCAGGGCTGAGATGTTCCTTTAAACATGTTCTCCAACAGTGTCACTAATTACCTGTTCAAAATGTACTCAGGGACGTCATCCAGGTATCACGAGATTAAAGTCATGTAACTTGATTACTTTCCTTTACTTATGCTAATAAAGACGAGAGAAAAGAAATATCAGTGAGATGACTTTTATTTAATGTTAATAACGAGTGTATATTCTTACAGAATACACAGTTACAGACGAGTATATCATTCTTTATTTTGAAATTGTGATCTTGTTAGTGATCCCCTTTGTTACTGAATGCATCTGTAATCTAATTACATCTTTTATTTCTGTAACTTTACTCGAATACAGTTACCTTTTTTGTACCCGAATTATGTCATATGCTTTTAAATATGTAAATGTTTTATATGATGAACTTTAACAGAAAATCCACAAAGAATAGCATGAGTCCATCTTTACTGTTGATTTGTAAAATGTTTTTTATTATTATTATTATTATATTACTATATTATATCTCAATTATAAAGAGAATGTGTGCATTAATTGAAGCATCAGTGTGTTTTGTGAATTGACTGTGTGTGTCAGACGTGTGAGTCTGTTCTGACCTCCGGTGGCTGAACTTCACCTCGCTGCAGTCATGTGGAGGTGAAATCTCTGCTGGAAGAGGCTGCAGCCATGAAACTCCTCCAGAAGAGGTCAGTGAAACCATCTGTCTGATCCAGTGCTGTGTCACGTTAACACCACAAGCTTGTGCAGTGTTTGCAGAGCGGGACTCAGCTCAACTCAAATGCTTTTTTCAGTTTATTTTCAAACAGGACAACAACAAAAAAACATATGAAAAAATAAAGCTTTACAACCAAATGGCAGTGATATGTTCAGAAAACATCTATACAATTTATAAAGTCATTACGTGGAGCTGTCTGCACATTCAGAGGCCGACTGTACATAAAATATATAAAATACGTGCCATAACAACAACAGACAAAGCCTCATGAGAGAGTCTTAAAAGAAACACAGTGTATTAAACCATCGTCACACCAGCAGCTCATCAGTAGTGTTAGAAAAAAAAACCTCCTCTTGGGACCAAATTTCCACCCGACACCTGAACTCATCCTCAATGTCCGGTGTCTTTATTCTCATAGATCTAAAGGTGCAATGTGCAAGAATTTTGGTTGAAAACATGAATTTATCATCAACAAAATGTAAAGGAATAACAGGTTTGGTGTTAAGATGTCTATGTGTTGTGTTGTGGAGATATGGGTGATACATGAATGAAACCGGTGGCCAATCCTACATATTGCACCTTTAATTTCTTTGCTATTTTGTTCAAGTGTGGACGACATGAGGCAGAGGAGGAACAGCAGACTGTACTTCACAGGCCAAAGTCTCCCTCATACAAGATTAAAAATATATATAAAAAGCACCATAGCAGAAACTGTGCAGTGTCCTCGTCCTCATTTTTCAGTCTGGATGAAGATGTTTGCCTCCAAAACACAGATCTGAAGGTCTTGTTTCAACACGGCTCCACTGAAACAGTAATAACAAAATGTCCTGAGACGCCGGAGTACGTCTCAAGTTTATTTCCACTTCCTGTCCAGTTGACATTAATGTCTTCATGGAAGATATGTGCATGTAGTGCCGTCACAGCCTTTCTTTGGTTTCACTTCAGTGTTTTTCTTCATTATTTCGTTTCCTGCAAACAAAATTTAACAGAATTTAGTCCTGAAACATGTAACGTTCAAAACTCCTCTTCATTCAACTGTTGCAGAGGACAATAAATGTAAATATCACAGCAATAGAATAGAATTAATCAGGCTTATTTTTTAACTTTCAATAAAGGAAAAAGGTTTAAAGATATAAAATGCAGGATTCCTCAACTTTAATATACAGAATACTTACTTTAAAGATAATACTTCTTCACCACTTGTTGTTTGTGTCTGAGTCAAGAAGACATTACAGTTATTTCACAACACAACACAGGCAAAATATAAGATCATGCTAAATTATTGATACTATTATTATTATATTTACCTTTTTAGACTTTTGACAAATCCTTTCTTTATATTTTATGAAGAGTCCGACCAAGACCCCTAAAATTAAAACAACTAAAGCTCCAATTACTCCACCTATAACATGAGAGGTGCCTGAAACAGAAAGAGATTTAGTTTTTTTTATATATATATATATGTATATATATATATGTATATATGTATATATATATATATATATATATATATATATATATAGATATGGTGTCATTTGCATTTGCAAAGTCGCCCCAGCGCTGCAGCGGCTCAGCCAATGGCAGACTGTTGCTGGGACAAAAAAACACATAGCAACGGTCATTTAGCCAATTAGCGTCGTCAAATTTGATAAGTTCGGGGCGTTGCCGTTAAGTATCCTAGCAACCAGAAACAAGCGTCTGAAATCGAGATGGCGGCGTCAAGTAGACAACAAGAAGACACAGGGCTTCAGCTGCCCACAGACTCTGTAAAGTGTCTCTTGCTGAACCCTTTCGAAAGGAGAACTTTAGGGGGAAACTTCGTGTTAAAGAACTTGGACCTGAGAAGCCCGGTCTGAGTTTAACACAGCAGACACACGAGAAAGGTAAAGTGTCCCAGAGGAGCCTCTCTCTGAATCGGTGCGACAGGAAGGCTCGGCTAACTGGATGTAGCTTTGCAAATGCAGTATTCTGCTTCCCGTGTTTACTTCTTAAAATGCCGGGGACAGATACTACATGGACTGTAACAGGAGGTAGAGACCTAAAACTTTTATCAGAGCGGATTAAAAAACATGAATGGTGAAGCGAAGGTTCACATGAACAACGCTGTCAAGCTAGCCATGCTAGGCGGGACTAGCATAGCTGCTAGCTGGATGAAGGACACAGGACTGCGGTGAGGAAACACAATGAAGAGGTGGACATGAACACACATTTTATCGAAGATCACTGATTGTGTGAAATTGTGTGGAGCTTGTGAGCTGGCATTGCGAGGCCACGATGAGACAGCATCCTCCGACAACCCCGCGTTTTTCTGGGATTAGTCGATGTTGCGGCGTCGCTGGACGGTGTCAGAGGAGCAGCTGAAGACCGCCACTGTCTTTAAAAGGCCCCTCAAAGACGGGTCAGAACCAACTTCTGGACTACATGCTCACACTTGACTCTTACTGGATGAGTGCTTGTGAAACTTTAAACCAGTCGGACCAGCTGGGCGGCCTCGACCTTGCCGTGAAACTCCCGCTGTAAACTGTGAAGTGATTGTGTTTCCAGTGAACTACAGAAGGACGGAGGACATTTAAGAAGAGGATGTCTGTGGTCAGGTGTCCTGTACCTGGTGGTCCTCACCTTTCTGTGGACTTCTAACAGAGGAGGTGAGTGAGGCGTTCACAGCCCATCTGATCTTCTTCCAGTCTAAACTTAGATCACAGATGTGTTTAAACTTAGTACAGGAGTCATTTTCTTTCACCAGGAAATATAATGAATTCAGATATACCTATAATAAAAACTGTTGAATCAATCCACCTAAAAACACAAAGAAACTACACATTCTCTCTCTAGTTTTGGTGTTCGTGTCACAGTTTTAGATGTTTTTTAATGTCTTATTAAACTGAAGCTGCCATCTCATTATAATAGGAGAGAACTCAGTTTCATGTGTTGTAGATAAGCTGTAAAATGATCTTCACCTGAACTATACTGGGTGACGGAGTTAAGAGTGATCATGTTTATTTAACAACACACACACACACACACACACACACACACACACACACACACACACACACACACACACACACACAGCAGAGATCAACACTGTAAATGCTGAGGGGAGGAGACACAGTGACTGTGTGATCCAGACACATGAGAACAGGGAGGGAACTCAAAGTGAAACTAAACTGAGCTCAGACTCCATTTTGAGTCGACAGCAGATGGAGCAGAAAACTGAACGCTGTGTCAGGGTGAGTGTTAATCCAACATTTGTATTATTTTACTGTCAAAGAAGTCTTTCTCTCCCTGAGGACTGTAGAGGAAAGACACGCTGGAATAAAGTCAACAGTTTGATGAAGTAGATTCAGAGACAGATTGTGTCTCACTTCCTGTTCTCTCAGTGTTGTCGGGTTTATGTCTGCCACGTTTGAGTCCCTAAGCCAAGTCCCTATGGACTGAGCTATTGCCGCCCCCAGAATGTGTAACATTTAATCAATATCCTCAAATAGACCTGTACTAAATGTGCAGTGACAGCCCAAACGTAGCCGTGTTCTAGTCTAGACGTCAGGTTTACTGTCTTTACTGTCTTTTAGACATTATATTGTTTGCTGGTTGGTGTCTGCAGCTCACCCGTCATTCCTCCTCTACACAACCCCCAATATTAATCACCTTACATCTTAAGACATACGATTTGAATCATATCATATATGTATTTTATTTATGTTTTTCATTTATGAAGCTTTATTTGTTCATCCTTGTTGTGTTTTTTATTTTTTCCAACTATGACTTTTCTGTTTTATGAGTCATGGAGAGAGTATTTTGAAAAGTAAAACATGACTACACCCTCTAATGTATGTTATGTTTTTCAGCCCTGTCCAGTACCAGTTGGCCTAAAATACTCAGGTGCCTTTAAACAATAATTCAGACTGTGAAAACTGTTGACAACTCGGTGTTTAGTGTCTTTTAATGTCCTGAAATAATACAAGTCATCAAAGGTGGACAGTGCCACCTCCTGGCAGATATCTGAACCTGCGTCTGTACGTTGACAGCAGTAAACTACTTCAGGTGTGGTCAATACATTTACACACTCTCCTAAGATCATGAGAAAATCCCCCGATGTCTACGCCAATCATCCAGTGTGCATTTGTCCTTTAAAAAGACGAGGAAACTGTCTCCCGTTACCACCGACATACATCCCTGTGCCAGGTTTAAAAGCTGTGTTCGTGTCTTGGGTTCGTCTGACTGAGCTGGTTTAATAAGAAAACAATAAACGGGACATGGAGACGTGATGTTAGTGCACTGAGCAGCAACATACTGCTTTTCTCATCCTCTCCCCACAAACAACAACAACTGTTGTCCTACGGCAACTCTGAGGGGACACGCCTCTTAGTTGTTCTCTCTGGTGGGGAAACCTTTTGAATCAGGATGTTACAATGGTCAGGGATTAGTAGTCCAGGCTGTCAGCCATCGGTGATGGACGATGGCATCGTTCATCGGCCCAACCCCACTCTTGAACAAACTCTTTTCCTCATTCTTGTGATTTGAGCTCACCGTCAGTGTAACTGTTTTACCTCTCAGACTGACTGAAGTCCAGAAGATGGCCTCCTGGAGACGTGGTGTGGAGGAAGAGGAGGACAGAGCAGAGTCTCCAGTACCCAGCTGTGTGTCTATGAGGAGTGACTGGTCCAAAGAGGAACCTTACAACTTCAGTAATGGACCTGGACCCTCAGACACACAGTAAGAGAACCACTACTAATATATATGACTCATGTTCAGCTGCTTCTGCCAACGGTTATTTTGTGTTTATCTAATAAAATTTCTACTAAAATATAATTGTTAAGTAAAATTTGTGACACAAAAAGAAATGAGTCACAATCTTCCTCTGAGTATCTGACAGCTGTCAGTCACCTAAAAGCTGTAATCTAAACTAAGAGAAGTGATACAAACTTTTAAACCTCCTAATTATCAACAGCAGCAGCAGTTTGTGTATTTAGAGCTTCATAAATGACTTTGTCATCAGAGAATTTATCAAAGATTCATGTGATATAAATAAAAACATGTTGTTGCAGAGTTCAGTTCAACAGACAGAGAGCAGAGTCTCCAGTACCCAGCTGTCTGTCTATGAGGAGTGACCGGTCCAAAGATCATCCTTTCTTCTTCAGTAATGGACCTGGACCCTCACACACACAGTAAGAGACCTGCTACTAACTTATTCATGTGACTCATGTTCAGTTACTTTTGTTGATTTTGTGTTTATGTATTAAAATGATCTTCAAGCTTCCTCAACCCAATGGCCAGAATAAATGTTGGCTTGTATCTTTCTGCAGAACCACGGGCAGGTTAAAACTTTGTTTGTTGATGTTGCAACTTTAAGTTTCTTTAGGTTCAATCTTCAAGTGTTCACTTCTCACAGCGCTGTGCTTATGCTCTGGTTAAGTTTAGGCACCAAAATAACCTGGTGAGGATTAGTAAACATCATGTTTTGGCTTGAAATACCTGAATACAGTAAAGTCTATCGTATCGTATGTCATCATATTTTGATATGACACGTTCTGTAAGATGTCAGTATGGTATGTCGCCTATTACATGTACAAATTGGGACGTATTCGTAGTTTGCAGGAATGTTGACTGCTAACATTTTGTCGTGGTGGCACCCTAGTTGGCTGTCATCAGACAATTTATCAAAGATTCTTGTGATATAAATAAAAACATGTTGTTGCAGAGTTCAGTTCAACAGACAGAGAGCAGAGTCTCCAGTACCCAGCTGTCTGTCTATGAGGAGTGACTGGTCCAAAGATCTTCCTTACAACTTCAGTAATGGACCTGGACCCTCAGACACACAGTAAGAGAACCACTACTAATATATATGACTCATGTTCAGCTGCTTCTGCCAACGTTTATTTTGTGTTTATCTAATAAAATTTCTGTTAAAATGTAGTTGCTGAGTAAAACTTGTGACACAAAGAAGTCATCCGTGCCGTCTTCCTCTGAAGAGAAGTGATACAAACTTTTAAACCTCCTAATTATCAACAGCAGCAGCAGTTTGTGTATTTAGAGCTTCATAAATGACTTTGTCTTCAGAGAATCTATCAAAGATTCATGTGATATGAATAAAACTAGGGCTGTCAAAGTCAACGTGATAATAACGAGTCAACGTAAATTCCTCTTAACGCAGTTAATTTTTTTAAGCGTCATTAACGTGAGCACGTTATGACCCTCGGCCCGCCCCGTAATTTGGGAAATGAGGAAGTGATGCAGCAGTAACGTTGTGGATGGTGAGCAGAAACAAAGCTCCTTGAGCAGAAATTGATAAAGAAAAGGGTCTTTTGAATGGCAAGTTCAGCTTTAAAGTCCTGCCAGGTGGTTCTCTCCACAAGAACAAAATGATTCACGTTTACTGTCGATGTGAACGGAGTCACCACTGGAGTACGTCCAGTCTCAGGGGACACTTGCTGGCCAAGCACACAGCTGATGCAGAGAGCCCTCCTCCCCTTCGCCAAAGGGAGACCACGCTGTTTAGTTTGCAACAGAGACGCCTGGACAACTGTACATGAGACAAACTGTCAACAGCGATAGCTACATGTGTGCTACAGCCTGCAGGTCCATTAACATTGTTTAGTTCACCTTCACCAGAGTGAAGTTGGACACTACATTGTGTTAGTTTTACTAAGGACTGTGACATTCAGGTCAGTGGGACCATCAGTTGTTGCTTGTTGGACTTGAGTTTGTCATGTTATGCTTTCAGCATATTTTTTGAGCATGCAGCACCTCTGAGGTTATTCTGGAGAATATTCTGGACAGTGTTTGTCAT
Source organism: Pagrus major (assembly GCF_040436345.1). Classification (NCBI taxonomy): domain Eukaryota; kingdom Metazoa; phylum Chordata; class Actinopteri; order Spariformes; family Sparidae; genus Pagrus; species Pagrus major. The sequence goes on along the minus strand of NC_133233.1, from coordinate 26,484,563 downwards.
TAATTTGGATGTTGCAATAATAATGAACATTCATTTGCATAAAGCATATTTATCCACTCCCCTGTTATAAATCCTTTAAGGTGCATCTAGAAGAGATAAAATTAATTAATTTAGATTAATCATGAGTTAACTATTTTAATCAGTTGACAGCTCTAATAAAAACATATTGATGTTTGCAGAGTTCAGTTCTACGGACAGAGAGCAGAGTCTCCAGTACCCAGCTGTCTGTCTATGAGGAGTGACCAGTCCAAAGATCTTCCTTTATTCTTCAGTAATGGACCTGGACCCTCACACACACAGTAAGAGACCTGCTACTAATATATATGACTCATTGTCAGCTGCTTCTGCCAACGTTTATTTTGTGTTTATCTAATAAAATTTCTACTAAATTATAATTGCTAAGTAAAATTTGTGACACAAAAAGAAATGAGTCACAATCTTCCTCTGAGTATCTGACAGCTGCCAGTCACCTAAAAGCTGTAATCTAAACTAAGAGAAGTGATACAAACTTTTAAACCTCCTAATTATCAACAGCAGCAGCAGTTTGTGTATTTAGAGCTTCATAAATGACTTTGTCTTCAGAGAATTTATCAAAGATTCATGTGATATGAATAAAACTAGGGCTGTCAAAGTCAACGTGATAATAACGAGTCAACGTAAATTCCTCTTAACGCAGTTAATTTTTTTAAGCGTCATTAACGCGAGCACGTTATGACCCTCGGCCCGCCCCGTAATTTGGGAAATGAGGAAGTGATGCAGCAGTAACGTTGTGGATGGTGAGCAGAAACAAAGCTCCTTGAGCAGAAATTGATAAAGAAAAGGGTCTTTTGAATGGCAAGTTCAGCTTTAAAGTCCTGCCAGGTGGTTCTCTCCACAAGAACAAAATGATTCACGTTTACTGTCGATGTGAACGGAGTCACCACTGGAGTACGTCCAGTCTCAGGGGACACTTGCTGGCCAAGCACACAGCTGATGCAGAGAGCCCTCCTCCCCTTCGCCAAAGGGAGACCACGCTGTTTAGTTTGCAACAGAGACGCCTGGACAACTGTACATGAGACAAACTGTCAACAGCGATAGCTACATGTGTGCTACAGCCTGCAGGTCCATTAACATTGTTTAGTTCACCTTCACCAGAGTGAAGTTGGACACTACATTGTGTTAGTATTACTAAGGACTGTGACATTCAGGTCAGTGGGACCATCAGTTGTTGCTTGTTGGACTTGAGTTTGTCATGTTATGCTTTCAGCATATTTTTTGAGCATGCAGCACCTCTGAGGTTATTCTGGAGAATATTCTGGACAGTGTTTGTCATTAATTTGGATGTTGCAATAATAATGAACATACATTTGCATAAAGCAATTTTATCCACTCCCCTGTTATAAATCCTTTAAGGTGCATCTAGAAGAGATAAAATTAATTAATTTAGATTAATCATGAGTTAACTATTTTAATCAGTTGACAGCTCTAATAAAAACATATTGATGTTTGCAGAGTTCAGTTCTACGGACAGAGAGCAGAGTCTCCAGTACCCAGCTGTCTGTCTATGAGGAGTGACCAGTCCAAAGATCTTCCTTTATTCTTCAGTAATGGACCTGGACCCTCACACACACAGTAAGAGACCTGCTACTAATATATATGACTCATTGTCAGCTGCTTCTGCCAACGTTTATTTTGTGTTTATCTAATAAAATTTCTACTAAATTATAATTGCTAAGTAAAATTTGTGACACAAAAAGAAATGAGTCACAATCTTCCTCTGAGTATCTGACAGCTGCCAGTCACCTAAAAGCTGTAATCTAAACTAAGAGAAGTGATACAAACTTTTAAACCTCCTAATTATCAACAGCAGCAGCAGTTTGTGTATTTAGAGCTTCATAAATGACTTTGTCTTCAGAGAATCTATCAAAGATTCATGTGATATTAATAAAAACATGTTGTTGCAGAGTTCAGTTCAACAGACAGAGAGCAGAGTCTCCAGTACCCAGCTGTCTGTCTATGAGGAGTGACCAGTCCAAAGATCTTCCTTTCTTCTTCAGAAATGGACCTGGACCCTCAGACACACAGTAAGAGAACCACTACTAATATATATGACTCATGTTCAGCTGCTTCTGCCATTCAATCTTTAAGTCAGGAATGTTGACTGCTAACATTTTGTCCTGATGGCACCCTAGTTTGCTGTCTGTGATCACGTTTCTTCATGTTTGAAGTCGAACAGGCTGACAGTAAAGTGTCTGAGTGTTTCAGTCGAGCATCAAACATCTGATTCTCAAATGTCCTCTGGATCCATTCAGTCACATATTTAGTCCAGAACACAGAATTCATCATTAAATGGAGACAAAACAGAAAAACAAACTGTGATCACATTTCTTCATGTTTTTATCTGTAAAACAAACTCTTTGAGCAGATAGGAGCTTCTATGCCCGTCCTAGAGCCTACAACAGCCAATGAATGATGGTGTAGACCAGTGACCCTCTCTCTCTTCTTCCTCCTCTCTCCTGAGCCAATCAAACACCAGCCTCCAGATGATTGATGCATCATGTAGCCAATGAGAGTTTATTAACGTTTATTTTGTGTTTATCTATTAAAATTTCTACTAAAATATAATTGCTGAGTAAAATTTTGTGACACAAACAGAAATGAGTCACAATCTTCCTCTGAGTATCTGACAGCTGCCAGTCACCTAAAAGCTGTAATCTAAACTAAGAGAAGTGATACAAACTTTTAAACCTCCTAATTATCAACAGCAGCAGCAGTTTGTGTATTTAGAGCTTCATAAATGACTTTGTCTTCAGAGAATTTATCAAAGATTCATGTGATATAAATAAAAACATGTTGTTGCAGAGTTCAGTTCAACAGACAGAGAGCAGAGTCTCCAGTACCCAGCTGTCTGTCTATGAGGAGTGACCGGTCCAAAGAGCTTCCTTTCGTCTTCAGTAATGGACCTGGACCCTCACACACACAGTAAGAGACTGATTTTACTTTAAACTGAGCTGTTGGACGATGATGCATTAAGGCTGAAGACAAAATGCTTCAAGACTTATAATAATGATGCACAACTATTAGTGCAGACACTGTTTCCAACTACAGTGGATCTTACTTTACTTCTGTAGCAAAAGAAATGAGAACTTCCATTTAACAATTAAAACCTTAAGAAAATGTTTATATTTCTCCCTCATGTTAAAGTCACTGTCAATATTCACAACTATTCAAATGGTTCAAATGTAGATTTGGACGACTTCTTTTTTTTATTGCAGTTAAAACTTGATTTAGTAGTTGACATTTGAGAGTGACAGAAAGCATAAAAGGAACAACATACACAAAATAAAACATGGCCTCGACCTGAGACATTACTGTTACATGTTACTTGTCTGAGAATACTGGTTTACCACAACTAACTTCATTTGAAACTAACCCAAGCTAAGCTGCCCAGAGTGACTGTAAAACAGGAAAGGATGTGATCAGCTGTCTTAAGTGGAAGGCTTTTATTGTGAAGGAGCTCCACAAAGTGTTGAGTTTGTATTAATAAGACAGATAAAAAATGAAATTAAAGGAACAATCATGTTCATTACAGAGTGAATTCAAAGAGAAAAGTAAAACACGTTTTCTGTTCTGTGATCATCTGTGACAAATCTTGATATTTTCATCAACACTCAACAAATCATTGCAGTCACTAAGAAATGTCTTGACAGGAAGAGGAGTCATGTTTCTGTGGAGGAGCAGCTCTGCAGCTGTGCTTTGTGTCAGGACGTCCTGAAGGATCCAGTCTCTACCAGCTGTGGACACTGGTTCTGCAGGCAGTGCATCACTTCATACTGGGACCAGTCTGCTTCATCAGGGGACTCCTCCTGTCCCCAGTGTGGAAAACGATCCAGAACAAGACCAGCCGGTCAGACCAGCAGTGTACAATGTAAGACTCTACATCTCTACCCATTAAACATGTCACCTGCTACATGTCATTATATTTATTTAAAGACTTACAGTCAGTGCGTTCAACCACGTGGACACAAACCCCAAAATCACAAGAACCAAGCAGGTACATCAGCTTCATCAAATGAACTGAATGCCTTCTAGTAAGTGTTCAGGCTGAAGAAGTGCACAGTTCCTGCTCTCCTGATCTCAGTCTGGAGCTCGTTCCACCATCGAGGAGCCAGGACAGCTAACGGTCATGATTTTGTTGAGCTGTAGCTGGACCCTCTCGTAGTGAGGGAGTAGCCAGCTGACTGGCAGTAGAAAAGCAGAGTGGACAGGCTGGTTTGACCATGACTTGAATGTAGGATGAGTCTGAGCCATTTGCAGCAGGATAGGCAAGTACCAGTGACTTGAATCAGATCCCAGCAGCCACTGGTCTCCAGTAGAAGGTGCTGAAGTCTGGGAGAACTTGGGTATGCTAACTTACAGTACAGGTGCGTTACGAACACCAGAGAGGCTCTTTTCAAAAGAGGTCTAAAATAACCAAAACAGTCAAGTAGTTGCAGTAAAAACATTATAAATGTGATCATAAATCAACACAACAACAAATAACAGAGGGTCGATGGGCCCACCAAAATCAACAAAGGGGAAGAGGAGCCAGAACAACCCACAACGGGCTGTAGGATCTTGGTTCTGCCCTTGAAGCCAAACCAACATTAGAACTGAACCTAACAGAAACAAATCCCCCAACAAACTGGACTACTGCACCAATAAAACGAGACGATTGTAATGTGTAAAAACAACCACAGGAGCAGCAGACAAGCTGACAGAAAGCTCAAAAAGTCCTGGAGCCATTAGTGCCAATGCCTCCACCTCAGTGGCTGAGTACCATTTCTAAAGGCTCAAGTTTGTTTGAAAAATAAGAAATGGGATGCTCTACCGTTACAGCCTCCTGCAGAAGGCCAGTGCACATACAGCAGCACCTTTACTGCTTTATATATTCTTATTTTGGTCCTTTTGAATGAAAGTGAAAATAATGTGCAGATTGTCGTTGTGTTTTGTTTTGTCTCACACTTTTCTCCCTTTTTTAGTGGATGTTGGTCTGCAGGAGGTGTTAGATGAACATAAGATCCGTGTGAGGAGGAGATGTGAACGTGTGACTGAAGGAACTGAGACAGGAAGTGATGAAACAGGAAGTGGAACCCTCCTCAACAGGATCTACACTGAGCTCTACATCACAGAGGGACAGAGTGAAGAGGTTAATACCCAACATGAGGTGAGACAGCTGGAGACAGCTTCCAAGAAGGAGACCCTCCATGACGATCCAATCAAGTGCAGCGACATCTTTAAAGCCTCACCTGACCAACAGAGACACATCAGAGTGGTTCTGACCAACGGCGTCGCTGGAGTTGGAAAAACCTTCTCAGTGCAGAAGTTCACTCTGGACTGGGCAGAGGGCTCCGAAAACCAAGATGTCAGTCTGCTGGTTCTGCTTTCGTTCAGGGAGCTGAACCTGATCAGAGATGAGCAGTACAGTCTTCTCAGGCTGCTCCATGTTTTCCATCCAACATTACAGAAGGTGACAGCAGAGAAGCTCGCTGTCTGTAAACTTCTGTTCATCTTTGACGGCCTGGATGAAAGCAGACTTTCACTGGATTTCAAGAACGATGAGGTCGTGTCTGATGTCACACAGAAGTCATCAGTCAGCGTGCTGCTGACAAACCTCATCGAGGGGAAGCTGCTTCCCTCGGCTCTCGTCTGGATAACTTCCCGACCTGCAGCAGCCAATCAGATCCCTCCTTCACGTGTCGACAGGGTAACAGAAGTACGAGGCTTCACTGACGCCCAGAAGGACGAGTACTTCAGGAGGAGGTTCAGTGATGAAGATCTGTCCAGCAGCATCATCTCACACATCAAGACCTCCAGGAGCCTCCACATCATGTGTCTGATCCCAGTCTTCTGCTGGATCACTGCTACAGTTCTGGACCACATGTTGACTACAGACCAGAGAGGAGAGCTGCCCAAGACCCTGACTGACATGTACTCACACTTCCTGCTGGTTCAGACAAAGAGGAAGAAGCAGAAGTACGATGAGGGACGTGAGACGAGTCCACAGGAGCTGACGGAGGCTGACGGGGAAGTTCTTCTGAAGCTGGGGAGGCTGGCGTTTGAACATCTGGAGACAGGAAACATCATGTTCTACCAAGAAGACCTGGAGCGGTGTGGTCTTATTGTCACAGAGGCCTCGGTGTACTCAGGAGTTTGTACAGAGATCTTCAGAAGAGAGAGTGTGATCTTCCAGAAAACAGTCTACTGCTTTGTTCATCTGAGCGTTCAGGAGTTTCTGGCTGCAGTCTACATGTTCAACTCTTACACCAACAGGAACACAGAGGTCCTGGAGGCTTCTCTGGGAAAAAAACATGTTGATTCAACACTGGATGTCTTCCTGAACAGAGTAATGACGAAATCCCTTGAAAGTAAAAATGGCCACCTGGACCTGTTTGTCCGCTTCCTTCATGGCCTCTCTCTGGAGTCCAGCCAGAGACTCTTAGGAGGTCTGCTGGGTCAGAGAGGCAACAGTCCAGAAATCATCCAGAGAGCCATCAACAACCTGAAGAAGATAAAGAAGTCGACAGAAGTCTCTCCTGACAGAAGCATCAACATCTTCCACTGTCTGATGGAGATGAACGACCACTCAGTTCATCAGGAGATCCAAAAGTTCCTGAAGTCAAAGAAAAGATCAAAATACCTCTCTGCGATCCACTGCTCAGCTCTGGCCTACATGCTGCTGATGTCAGAGGAGGTTCTGGATGAGTTGGACCTGAAGAAGTACAACGCATCAGAGCAGGGACGACAGAGACTGATTCCAGCTGTGAGGAACTGCAGGAAGGCTCTGTGAGTCCAGATAAGATTATCATTGTGTGTTTATTACATTATAAAACAATGTTGAGCTGACGTCATCAGTATTAAAGATCCACACGTTACACACATGCACAGTCTAAAAGTTCAGCTCTATAAAAGTCAAACAAGTAAAACTTGCTTTTTGAAATATTAGTACTGTTTGTGTTTTGCACTATAAATATCTAAAAGGAAAAAAAGTATCTTCTATCATCTTCTAACTCTCTTCAAGTGATGGAAGATTGAAACATGTTGTTACAGTCATTTTATCACAACAGTCTTATTGTTACAGTGGATAGAGTTTCTGCACTTTGTTTCTATAATGTGTCTGTTTATTGTTCTTATTATATACAGACACACAGACATGTGATATCTGTGATCTGCTGGATCTGTGAGGGTTGAGGTTTTTAGTCGGACCCAAACTGCAGAGACTTGAGATAGGGATGAATTCAAAGGTGATTTATTGAGGTAAACAAGTTGGTGCTGGGAGCGAGGAGGACAGGCAGGCAGGATGGAGCGATGGAGAGAGTCCAGGCAGATGGGTGAAGCTGCGAGCTGAGCTGAGAGACGCTGAGGATCTGCACACGTGGAGAGGGAAAAACATAGGAATGAGATGGCGTCTAGTCATAGAAAAACCACTGGAGCACAAAACACGTAGTCAACAAAACACTAGATGACACTGAGATAATGTACTGAGGTTTAGCAAGAGCACAGGTATAATCACCCAACGTGACGCAACAATCTGCCACAGGAGTGGTGAAGAGACGAGGGTGTTATAGCCGGAAGGATGAAGGACTGATCTGTCCATTCTCACAGTGTCTAACATGTCTATTATTATTGCTTGGTTTGAGAGGATGTCAATCGAGGACATGTTCCCTCTTGAAAAGCAAAACAATCTCCCTCTCCATTCTCATTGAATAAAAGCAGCAACTTTACATTGTTTCCTTCCTTATAATCAGTTTCTTTTCTCACCTGTTTCTGTATTATAAATGAGTTTGATTCATCAACACCGAGGACGCTCTCTCTGTCTCTCTCTCTGGTAGTATTTGAATGGACTGGTCTGTAAACTGGTTTACTCCAGAGCGATCACACATTCAGCTCCTGGGACAACATCAGGGTTCATCCTGCCAGTGAAGGAGAACTCAGCAGGTTCAGTTCAGTGGAGAGATTTTATCATCACCAGACTACAAGAAGAAATGATGTCGTTAAACAGCTGAACTCCACTTGAGTAAAACTATTCACTATGAAATTATAATAAAACAATCTTTGATGAAAAGCAGAGTGATATTAAAAGATGCATAGACTACATACAAGCACATGACTGAGGTCAATACATACAAGTGCTGTTACAACCTCCAGTGATTGTAGCACTCAGTGGACATCATGTTCAAATAAAGTTTAACAGACACAGATCACATCACCTTGTTTGGGAGACACTTTGGTCTAAAGCTGCCATTGAGGGATCATTAGTTTGCTCAAGGACACTTTGACATGTGGACAGGAGGAGCTCAAGTTTCAAACCACAAACCTTGTGATCAATGACTGAGCAGCTCAGGCTGAACAACTGACCAGCTGAGCTACAGCCAAATGTGTTGATGTCTGTTTTTTAGATAAAGTGTCACATTTTATTTGACCTTCAGTTTTATTTTCTCTGTCATCACAGACTTTCTGGTTGTGGACTCTCAGAGACTGACTGTGAAGTCGTGGCCTCAGCTCTGAAGTCCAACCCCTCCCATCTGAGAGAGCTGGACCTGAGTGAGAACAGTCTGAAGGATTCAGGAGTGAAGCTGCTGTGTAAAGGACTGAAGAGTCCAAACTGTAGACTGGAGATCTTGAGGTCAGTTCATGTATTTTCTCTTGTTCAGTGTTTATCTCCCTAATTTAAATCCACAACAGAACTTTTAAATATCCTTTACTCTTCTTGTTTTCTGTGTTTGTCTGAACACAACTCACAACAGCTCTTTTTTTAGTCTGTCAGCAGAATTCAGTCTGGACTCTAATTGGATTCATGTTGTTGTGGATACTGTAGTGTTGGGACCGGTGTTAAAGAGGGTGCAGAGTTCAGCAGCATGTCGATAACATGTGTTGACATGAATGTGGTGACATTTAGATGATGTCTGTAGAAGGCTGACATTACAACATGATGATCCACAATAACACAATAACAAAGTCACTCAATCATTTTAGGATTCAGCTAATTGATGAGGACACAGTAATGTTGAACTGCACAGTAAACAACTGAACATTGATGGAATATAAACAAATCTTTATTACATCATTTATTCTTTATTCAGATTGAGTCTCTGCAGTTTGTCAGAGATCAGCTGTGCTTCTGTGGCCTCAGCTCTGAAGTCCAACCCCTCCCATCTGAGAGGGATCAGAGATTTATGAAGCTACATGATGCTTATACTGACTGAATAGTTCAAACTGAAGATGATTTGATTGAATCTAAAATCAGTTTTTGTGAGTTTTTATTTGTTTGGCTTCACAACATGAGTTTGTATAGATGGAGCCACTGGTGGAGCTGCAGAGTTTAAGAGGTGAAGTCACGACGTCTTTATTGAAGTAGCAGCACGTTGTCATTAATATTAATGAGAGCTCTTTGTCACCTTCTGTATTTTAGAGGTTTTAACCTGCGTCCTGTTGGGTTCAGATGTTTGGAGTTTCCATTTTCTCATTTTCTTTTTGAACAGATTATTAATCACTGAATGATTTCAAGCAGGAACATTGTCTTCTAAACTTACATCATTTATTCTTTATTCAGATTGTGGGACTGCAGTTTGTCAGAGATCAGCTGTGCTTCTCTGGCCTCAGCTCTGAAGTCCAACCCCTCCCATCTGAGAGAGCTGGAGCTGAGAGGAAACAACCTGCAGGATTCAGGAGTGAAGCTGCTGTGTGATCTGAAGGAGAGTCCAGACTGTCGACTGGAGACTCTGAGGTCAGTAGAGGGTTGGAGTCAGTTCATGCTGGTTTCAGCAGTATTGTACTAAACACAGTATCAAAGTAAAGATCCAGTATTTCCTGCTTTCCTCAGTGAAGCTGTGAGAGGAGAACGGTGACAGGCTTCATGATTGGACAGAAAGACAGAGCAGTCAGCCAATCAGATTAGAAGCTTGTTGTGATCGTGTGTTTGAGTTGATGTGAAGACGACTGTTGTTGTTGTGTTCATGTGTACAGGAAGTAAAGCTGGATCACAGCTGACAGCATCACAGGATGTATAGAGACAGTGTCCTCATTCATCAAACTGTCGGAGCATCAAATCTGATCTCAAAGTGTTTGTTCTCTCATTTCAACACTGAACAACTGATCAGTTCATCTTTGTCACAGCTCTCAGATCAGTCTGACTGAAGCCTGCAAATCACTGGCTCTTATTTCAGAGAACCATCATTACATTTAGTAACCATGTGGTCTGTATACGGACCAGAACCTCTGCTGAAGTCCACAAACCACAGCTGATGTTGAACATAATAAATATAGATGCTGGTTTCTAACAGCTTTGAACCCAAACAGCCGTCCATCATTAAAGAGAGCAGTGAATATCTGTGTTCCTGCAGTCATGATGCGTTCAGGGACTGTCAGCAGTTTATTTCCACTGTGTCCTTCAGTGAAACCTGCAGAGTAAACAGACTTGATGTCCAAAGTGTCTGCAGGTCTGTGAGCTTCACTCCAACACGTTAACATGAGCTGAAAGGAAGCTGGCTACGCTACACAGCCGCTCCACTTGTGGTCTGAACAGGACTGAAGTCCTGCTGGTCTTTATATCACTGACTGACAGCTGATGGAGGGAGTCTCTGTCAACACTCATTTATCACTTTACTGTCTCTCTGCTTCTCTCATCAGGTGGTGGTGATCTCTGTCAGAGTGATGAGGAAGGTGGAGGTGCTGAGAGGATCAGCTGTGTCCTGATGATCCAGAGAGGTTGAAGCAGCACCATCAGCTGGTGGGTGGAGAGGCTCTGACTGGGCCGTGTTACTGGGAGGTGGAGTGGAGAGGAGAGCTTCATCCAGCAGCGACTGACGGACCAATCACAACAAGTGGAGATGACTGTCAGTGCTGCAGTGTGAACTGCTCTGAGATCAGCTCCACTGTCACACACAATGTCCAGTCCAGCATCGTCCCTGTGTTCCTCTGGATGTGACAGAGTATCATCAGTGTATCTGGACTGCTCTGCTGCTGCTCTGTCCTTCTACACAGTCTCTGCAGACACACTGACGCTCCTCCACTCCTTCTGCTCCACACTCAGACACCTCCTCCACCTGGAGCCTGGACGTGAGTCTGCATCACGTTCTGTCTTTCTTCTTCTGATTCAGTCAGTCTGTTTATACACTGACTGGTTGTTGAATGATGGAGAACGCCTGTTCATTTTCATATTCTGCTGTAAAATGGAGGTTGATGTCAGAATGCAGAAGTCTGCAGTGTCATATTCATCAGTGCAAGATTATTTCTGTACATGTTCTTTATTCTGTGTGTTTAGATTTTTTATTGCATATGAATCTCTTTATATTGTTATTAAACAAAGTCAAATGTTTATTCTTCTGTAATGAGCAAAACATTTATGAAACAATATTTTGATGGTTCCACTTGTGTTGATCAATTTAATCAATTAATTAATTAATTTTTTCAGAATATTCACTTTTTTCTCAGAATTTTTTACTATTTTCCAACAAATCCTCCCGTGATGTTTTACAGGTAATTGTGTGAAATGGACCATGTAAAAGTTGAGGAGTTACTCTCTCACAATGAGGTAATTTTATACGACACAGTTAATGTGTAAAACTGCAGCTCCTGTTTTAACTCCAGCTGACTGATGACATCGTTGGTTCTGTCTGAGGGACCTTTTGAACAAACACAAAACAAAACATGGAGTCCAATAATAAATGTCAGCAGGGCTGAGATGTTCCTTTAAACATGTTCTCCAACAGTGTCACTAATTACCTGTTCAAAATGTACTCAGGGACGTCATCCAGGTATCACGAGATTAAAGTCATGTAACTTGATTACTTTCCTTTACTTATGCTAATAAAGACGAGAGAAAAGAAATATCAATGAGATGACTTTTATTTAATGTTAATAACGAGTGTATATTCTTACAGAATACACAGTTACAGACGAGTATATCATTCTTTATTTTGAAATTGTGATCTTGTTAGTGATCCCCTTTGTTACTGAATGCATCTGTAATCTAATTACATCTTGTATTTCTGTAACTTTACTCGAATACAGTTACCTTTTTTGTATCCGAATTATGTAATATGTTTTTAAATATGTAAATGTTTCATATGATGAACTTTAACAGAAAATCCACAAAGAATAGCATGAGTCCACCTTTACTGTTGATTTGTAAAATGTTTTTATTATTATTATTATTATTATTATTATATTACTATATTATATCTCAATTATAAAGAGAATGTGTGCATTAATTGAAGCATCAGTGTGTTTTGTGAATTGACTGTGTGTGTCAGACGTGTGAGTCTGTTCTGACCTCCGGTGGCTGAACTTCACCTCGCTGCAGTCATGTGGAGGTGAAATCTCTGCTGGAAGAGGCTGCAGCCATGAAACTCCTCCAGAAGAGGTCAGTGAAACCATCTGTCTGATCCAGTGCTGTGTCATGTTAACACCACAAGCTTGTGCAGTGTTTGCAGAGCGGGACTCAGCTGAACTCAGATGCTTCTTTCAGTTTATTTTCAAACAGGACAACAACAAAAAAAAATATAAAAAATAAAGCTTTACAACCAAATGGCAGTGATATGTTCAGAAAACATCTATACAATTTATAAAGTCATTACGTGGAGCTGTCTGCACATTCAGAGGCCGACTGTACATAAAATATATAAAATACGTGCCATAACAACAACAGACAAAGCCACATGAGAGAGTCTTAAAAGAAACACAGTGTATTAAACCATCGTCACACCAGCAGCTCATCAGTAGTGTTAGAAAAAAAAACCTCCTCTTGGGACCAAATTTCCACCCGACACCTGAACTCATCCTCAATGTCCGGTGTCTTTATTTTCATAGATTTAAAGGTGCAATGTGCAAGAATTTTGGTTGAAAACATGAATTTATCATCAACAAAATGTAAAGGAATAACAGGTTTGGTGTTAAGATGTCTATGTGTTGTGTTGTGGAGATATGGGTGATACATGAATGAAACCGGTGGCCAATCCTACATATTGCACCTTTAATTTCTTTGCTATTTTGTTCAAGTGTGGACGACATGAGGCAGAGGAGGAACAGCAGACTGTACTTCACAGGCCAAAGTCTCCCTCATACAAGATTAAAAATATATATAAAAAGCACCATAGCAGAAACTGTGCAGTGTCCTCGTCCTCATTTTTCAGTCTGGATGAAGATGTTTGCCTCCAAAACACAGATCTGAAGGTCTTGTTTCAACACGGCTCCACTGAAACAGTAATAACAAAATGTCCTGAGACGCCGGAGTACGTCTCAAGTTTATTTCCACTTCCTGTCCAGTTGACATTAATGTCTTCATGGAAGATATGTGCATGTAGTGCCGTCACAGCCTTTCTTTGGTTTCCCTTCAGTGTTTTTCTTCATTATTAAGTTTCCTGCAAACAAAATTTAACAGAATTTAGTCCTGAAACATGTAACGTTCAAAACTCCTCTTCATTCAACTGTTGCAGAGGACAATAAATGTAAATATCACAGCAATAGAATAGAATTAATCAGGCTTATTTTTCAACTTTCAATAAAGGAAAAAGGTTTAAAGATATAAAATGCAGGATTCCTCAACTTTAATATACAGAATACTTACTTTAAAGATAATACTTCTTCACCACTTGTTGTTTGTGTCTGAGTCAAGAAGACATTACAGTTAGTTTACAACACAACACAGGCAAAATATAAGATCATGCTAAATTATTGATACTATTATTATTATATTTACCTTTTTAGACTTTTGACAAATCCTATATATATATATATATAGATATATGGTGTCATTTGCATTTGCAAAGTCACCCCAGCGCTGCAGCGGCTCAGCCAATGGCAGACTGTTGCTGGGACAAAAAAACACATAGCAACGGTCATTTAGCCAATTAGCGTCGTCAAATTTGATAAGCTCGGGGCGCTGCCGTTAAGTATCCTAGCAACCAGAAACAAGTGTGGGAAATCGAGATGGCGGCGTCAAGTAGACAACAAGAAGACACAGGGCTTCAGCTGCCCACAGACTCTGTAAAGTGTCTCTTGCTGAACCCTTTCGAAAGGAGAACTTTAGGGGGAAACTTCGTGTTAAAGAACTTGGACCTGAGAAGCCCGGTCTGAGTTTAACACAGCAGACACACGAGAAAGGTAAAGTGTCCCAGAGGAGCCTCTCTCTGAATCGGTGCGACAGGAAGGCTCGGCTAACTGGATGTAGCTTTGCAAATGCAGTATTCTGCTTCCCGTGTTTACTTCTTAAAATGCCGGGGACAGATACTACATGGACTGTAACAGGAGCTAGAGACCTAAAACTTTTATCAGAGCGGATTAAAAAACATGAATGGTGAAGCGAAGGTTCACATGAACAACGCTGTCAAGCTAGCCATGCTAGGCAGGACTAGCATAGCTGCTAGCTGGATGAAGGACACAGGACTGCGGTGAGGAAACACAATGAAGAGGTGGACATGAACACACATTTTATCGAAGATCACTGATTGTGTGAAATTGTGTGGAGCTTGTGAGCTGGCATTGCGAGGCCACGATGAGACAGCATCCTCCGACAACCCCGCGTTTTTCTGGGATTAGTCGATGTTGCGGCGTCGCTGGACGGTGTCAGAGGAGCAGCTGAAGACCGCCACTGTCTTTAAAAGGCCCCTCAAAGACGGTCAGAACCAGCTTCTGGACTGTCATGCTCACACTTGACTCTCACTGGATGAGTGCTTGTGAAACTTTAAACCAGTCGGACCAGCTGGGCGGCCTCGACCTTGCCGTGAAACTCCCGCTGTAAACTGTGAAGTGATTGTGTTTCCAGTGAACTACAGAAGGACGGAGGACATTTAAGAAGAGGATGTCTGTGGTCAGGTGTCCTGTACCTGGTGGTCCTCACCTTTCTGTGGACTTCTAACAGAGGAGGTGAGTGAGGCGTTCACAGCCCATCTGATCTTCTTCCAGTCTAAACTTAGATCACAGATGTGTTTAAACTTAGTACAGGAGTCATTTTCTGAGAGAACTCAGTTTCATGTGTTGTAGATAAGCTGTAAAATGACCTTCACCTGAACTATACTGGGTGAGGGAGTTAAGAGTGATCATGTTTATTTAACAACACACACACACACACACACACACACACACACACACACACACACACACACACACACACACAGCAGAGATCAACACTGTAAATGCTGAGGGGAGGAGACACAGTGACTGTGTGATCCAGACACATGAGAACAGGGAGGGAACTCAAAGTGAAACTAAACTGAGCTCAGACTCCATTTTGAGTCGACAGCAGATGGAGCAGAAAACTGAACGCTGTGTCAGGGTGAGTGTTAATCCAACATTTGTATTATTTTACTGTCAAAGTCTCCAAGTCTTTCTCTCCCTGAGGACTGTAGAGGAAAGACACGCTGGAATAAAGTCAACAGTTTGATGAAGTAGATTCAGAGACAGATTGTGTCTCACTTCCTGTTCTCTCAGTGTTGTCGGGTTTATGTCAGCCACGTTTGAGTCCCTAAGCCAAGTCCCTATGGACTGAGCTATTGCCGCCCCCAGAATGTGTAACATTTAATCAATATCCTCAAATAGACCTGTACTAAATGTGCAGTGACAGCCCAAACGTAGCCGTGTTCTAGTCTAGACGTCAGGTTTACTGTCTTTACTGTCTTTTAGACATTATATTGTTTGCTGGTTGGTGTCTGCAGCTCACCCGTCATTCCTCCTCTACACAACCCCCAATATTAATCACCTTACATCTTAAGACATACGATTTGAATCATATCATATATGTATTTTATTTATGTTTTTCATTTATGAAGCTTTATTTGTTCATCCTTGTTGTGTTTTTTATTTTTTCCAACTATGACTTTTCTGTTTTATGAGTCATGGAGAGAGTATTTTGAAAAGTAAAACATGACTACACCCTCTAATGTATGTTATGTTTTTCAGCCCTGTCCAGTACCAGTTGGCCTAAAATACTCAGGTGCCTTTAAACAATAATTCAGACTGTGAAAACTGTTGACAACTCGGTGTTTAGTGTCTTTTAATGTCCTGAAATAATACAAGTCATCAAAGGTGGACAGTGCCACCTCCTGGCAGATATCTGAACCTGTGTCTGTACGTTGACAGCAGTAAACTACTTCAGGTGTGGTCAATACATTTACACACTCTCCTAAGATCATGAGAAAATCCCCCGATGTCTACGCCAATCATCCAGTGTGCATTTGTCCTTTAAAAAGACGAGGAAACTGTCTCCCGTTACCACCGACATACATCCCTGTGCCAGGTTTAAAAGCTGTGTTCGTGTCTTGGGTTCGTCTGACTGAGCTGGTTTAATAAGAAAACAATAAACGGGACATGGAGACGAGATGTTAGTGCACTGAGCAGCAACATACTTCTTTTCTCATCCTCTCCCCACAAACAACAACAACTGTTGTCCTACGGCAACTCTGAGGGGACACACCTCTTAATTGTGCTCTCTGGTGGGGAAACCTTTTGAATCAGGATGTTACGATGGTCAGGGATTAGTAGTCCAGGCTGTCAGCCATCGGTGATGGACGATGGCATCGTTCATCGGCCCAACCCCACTCTTGAACAAACTCTTTTCCTCATTCTTGTGATTTGAGCTCACCGTCAGTGTAACTGTTTTACCTCTCAGGCTGACTGAAGTCCAGAAGATGGCCTCCTGGAGACGTGGTGTGGAGGAAGAGGAGGACAGAGCAGAGTCTCCAGTACCCAGCTGTGTGTCTATGAGGAGTGACTGGTCCAAAAGTTTACCTCCTCCATACTTCAGTAATGGACCTGGACCCTCAGACACACAGTAAGAGAACCACTACTAATATATATGACTCATGTTCAGCTGCTTCTGCCAACGTTTATTTTGTGTTTATCTAATAAAATTTCTGTTAAAATGTAGTTGCTGAGTAAAACTTGTGACACAAAGAAGTCATCCGTGCCGTCTTCCTCTGAAGAGAAGTGATACAAACTTTTAAACCTCCTAATTATCAACAGCAGCAGCAGTTTGTGTATTTAGAGCTTCATAAATGACTTTGTCTTCAGAGAATTTATCAAAGATTCATGTGATATTAATAAAAACATGTTGTTGTTGCAGAGTTCAGTTCAACAGACAGAGAGCAGAGTCTCCAGTACCCAGCTGTCTGTCTATGAGGAGTGACTGGTCCAAAGATCATCCTTTCTTCTTCAGTAATGGACCTGGACCCTCACACACACAGTAAGAGACTGATTTTACTTTAAACTGAGCTGTTGGACGATGATGCATTAAGGCTGAAGACAAAATGCTTCAAGACTTATAATAATGATGCACAACTATTAGTGCAGACACTGTTTCCAACTACAGTGGATCTTACTTTACTTCTGTAGCAAAAGAAATGAGAACTTCCATTTAACAATTAAAACCTTAAGAAAATGTTTATATTTCTCCCTCATGTTAAAGTCACTGTCAATATTCACAACTATTCAAATGGTTCAAATGTAGATTTGGACGACTTCTTTTTTTATTGCAGTTAAAACTTGATTTAGTAGTTGACATTTGAGAGTGACAGAAAGCATAAAAGGAACAACATACACAAAATAAAACATGGCCTCGACCTGAGACATTACTGTTACATGTTACTTGTCTGAGAATACTGGTTTACCACAACTAACTTCATTTGAAACTAACCCAAGCTAAGCTGCCCAGAGTGACTGTAAAACAGGAAAGGATGTGATCAGCTGTCTTAAGTGGAAGGCTTTTATTGTGAAGGAGCTCCACAAAGTGTTGAGTTTGTATTAATAAGACAGATAAAAATGAAATTAAAGGAACAATCATGTTCATTACAGAGTGAATTCAAAGAGAAAAGTAAAACACGTTTTCTGTTCTGTGATCATCTGTGACAAATCTTGATATTTTCATCAACACTCAACAAATCATTGCAGTCACTAAGAAATGTCTTGACAGGAAGAGGAGTCATGTTTCTGTGGAGGAGCAGCTCTGCAGCTGTGCTTTGTGTCAGGACGTCCTGAAGGATCCAGTCTCTACCAGCTGTGGACACTGGTTCTGCAGGCAGTGCATCACTTCATACTGGGACCAGTCTGCTTCATCAGGGGACTCCTCCTGTCCCCAGTGTGGAAAACGATCCAGAACAAGACCAGCCGGTCAGACCAGCAGTGTACAATGTAAGACTCTACATCTCTACCCATTAAACATGTCACCTGCTACATGTCATTATATTTATTTAAAGACTTACAGTCAGTGCGTTCAACCACGTGGACACAAACCCCAAAATCACAAGAACCAAGCAGGTACATCAGCTTCATCAAATGAACTGAATGCCTTCTAGTAAGTGTTCAGGCTGAAGAAGTGCACAGTTCCTGCTCTCCTGACCTCAGTCTGGAGCTCGTTCCACCATCGAGGAGCCAGGACAGCTAACGGTCATGATTTTGTTGAGCTGTAGCTGGACCCTCTCGTAGTGAGGGAGTAGCCAGCTGACTGGCAGTAGAAGAGCAGAGTGGACAGGCTGGTTTGACCATGACTTGAACGTAGGATGAGTCTGAGCCATTTGCAGCAGGATAGGCAAGTACCAGTGACTTGAATCAGATCCCAGCAGCCACTGGTCTCCAGTAGAAGGTGCTGAAGTCTGGGAGAACTTGGGTGTGCTAACTTACAGTACACGTGCGTTACGAACACCAGAGAGGCTCTTTTCAAAAGAGGTCTGAAATAACCAAAACAGTCAAGTAGTTGCAGTAAAAACATTATAAATGTGATCATAAATCAACACCAGCAACAAATAACAGAGGGTCGATGGGCCCACCAAAATCAACAAAGGGGAAGAGGAGCCAGAACAACCCACAACGGGCTGTAGGATCTTGGTTCTGCCCTTGAAGCCAAACCAACATTAGAACTGAACCTAACAGAAACAAATCCCCCAACAAACTGGACTACTGCACCAATAAAACGAGACGATTGTAATGTGTAAAAACAACCACAGGAGCAGCAGACAAGCTGACAGAAAGCTCAACAAGTCCTGGATCCATTAGTGCCAATGCCTCCACCTCAGTGGCTGAGTACCATTTCTAAAGGCTCAAGTTTGTTTGAAAGATAAGAAATGGGATGCTCTACCGTTACAGCCTCCTGCAGAAGGCCAGTGCACACACAGCAGCACCTTTACTGCTTTATATATTCTTATTTTGGTCCTTTTAAACGAAAGTGAAAATAATGTGCAGATTGTCGTTGTGTTTTGTTTTGTCTCACACTTTTCTCCCTTTTTTTAGTGGATGTTGGTCTGCAGGAGGTGTTAGATGAACATAAGATCAGTCTGAGGAGGAGATGTGAACGTGTGACTGAAGGAACTGAAACAGGAAGTGATGAAACAGGAAGTGGAACCCTCCTCAACAGGATCTACACTGAGCTCTACATCACAGAGGGACAGAGTGAAGAGGTTAATACCCAACATGAGGTGAGACAGCTGGAGACAGTTTCCAAGAAGGAGACCCTCCATGACACTCCAATCAAGTGCAGCGACATCTTTAAAGCCTCACCTGACCAACAGAGACGCATCAGAGTCGTTCTGACCAACGGCGTCGCTGGAGTTGGAAAAACCTTCTCAGTGCAGAAGTTCACTCTGGACTGGGCAGAGGGCTCCGAAAACCAAGATGTCAGTCTGCTGGTTCTGCTCTCGTTCAGGGAGCTGAACCTGATCAGAGATGAGCAGTACAGTCTTCTCAGGCTGCTCCATGTTTTCCATCCAACATTACAGAAGGTGACAGCAGAGAAGCTCGCTGTCTGTAAACTTCTGTTCATCTTTGACGGCCTGGATGAAAGCAGACTTTCACTGGATTTCAAGAACCATGAGGTCGTGTCTGATGTCACACAGAAGTCATCAGTCAGCGTGCTGCTGACAAACCTCATCGAGAGGAAGCTGCTTCCCTCGGCTCTCGTCTGGATAACTTCCCGACCTGCAGCAGCCAATCAGATCGCTCCTTCACGTGTCGACAGGGTAACAGAAGTACGAGGCTTCACTGACGTCCAGAAGGAGGAGTACTTCAGGAGGAGGTTCAGTGATGAAGATCTGTCCAGCAGAATCATCTCACACATCAAGACCTCCAGGAGCCTCCACATCATGTGTCTGATCCCAGTCTTCTGCTGGATCACTGCTACAGTTCTGGACCACATGTTGACTACAGGCCAGAGAGGAGAGCTGCCTAAGACCCTGACTGACATGTACTCACACTTCCTGCTGGTTCAGACAAAGAGGAAGAAGCAGAAGTACGATGAGGGACGTGAGACGAGTCCACAGGAGCTGACGGAGGCTGACAGGGAAGTTCTTCTGAAGCTGGGGAGGCTGGCGTTTGAACATCTGAAGACAGGAAACATCATGTTCTACCAAGAAGACCTGGAGCGGTGTGGTCTTAATGTCACAGAGGCCTCGGTGTACTCAGGAGTTTGTACAGAGATCTTCAGAAGAGAGAGTGTGATCTTCCAGAAAACAGTCTACTGCTTTGTTCATCTGAGCGTTCAGGAGTTTCTGGCTGCAGTCTACATGTCCCACTGTCACACCAGCAGGAACACAGAGGTACTGGAGGCTTTTCTGGGAAAAAAACATGTTGATTCAACACTGGATGTCTTCCTGAACAGAGTAATGATGAAATCCCTAGAAAGTAAAAATGGCCACCTGGACCTGTTTGTTCGCTTCCTTCATGGCCTCTCTCTGGAGTCCAACCAGAGAATCTTAGGAGGTCTGCTGGGTCAGAGAGGCAACAGTCCAGAAATCATCCAGAGAGCCATCAACAACCTGAAGAAGATAAAGAAGTCGACAGAAGTCTCTCCTGACAGAAGCATCAACATCTTCCACTGTCTGATGGAGATGAACGACCACTCAGTTCATCAGGAGATCCAAAAGTTCCTGAAGTCAAAGAAAAGATCAAAATACCTCTCTGCGATCCACTGCTCAGCTCTGGCCTACATGCTGCTGATGTCAGAGGAGGTTCTGGATGAGTTGGACCTGAAGAAGTACAACGCA
This sequence comes from Pagrus major, assembly GCF_040436345.1. NCBI lineage: Eukaryota > Metazoa > Chordata > Actinopteri > Spariformes > Sparidae > Pagrus > Pagrus major. Next base: position 26,463,579 of record NC_133233.1, on the reverse strand, counting down.
TCAGAGCAGGGACGACAGAGACTGATTCCAGCTGTGAGGAACTGCAGGAAGGCTCTGTGAGTCCAGATAAGATTATCATTGTGTGTTTATTACATTATAAAACAATGTTGAGCTGACGTCATCAGTATTAAAGATCCACACGTTACACACATGCACAGTCTAAAAGTTCAGCTCTATAAAAGTCAAACAAGTAAAACTTGCTTTTTGAAATATTAGTACTGTTTGTGTTTTGCACTATAAATATCTAAAAGGAAAAAAAGTATCTTCTATCATCTTCTAACTCTCTTCAAGTGATGGAAGATTGAAACATGTTGTTACAGTCATTTTATCACAACAGTCTTATTGTTACAGTGGATAGAGTTTCTGCACTTTGTTTCTATAATGTGTCTGTTTATTGTTCTTATTATATACAGACACACAGACATGTGATATCTGTGATCTGCTGGATCTGTGAGGGTTGAGGTTTTTAGTCGGACCCAAAATGCAGAGACTTGAGATAGAGATGAATTCAAAGGTGATTTATTGAGGTAAACAAGTTGGTGCTGGGAGCGAGGAGGACAGGCAGGCAGGATGGAGCGATGGAGAGAGTCCAGGCAGATGGGTGAAGCTGCGAGCTGAGCTGAGAGACGCTGAGGATCTGCACACGTGGAGAGGGAAAAACATAGGAATGAGATGGCGTCTAGTCATAGAAAAACCACTGGAGCACAAAACACGTAGTCAACAAAACACTAGATGACACTGAGATAATGTTCTGAGGTTTAGCAAGAGCACAGGTATAATCACCCAACGTGATGCAACAATCTGCCACAGGAGTGGTGAAGAGACCAGGGTGTTATAGCCGGAAGGATGAAGGACTGATCTGTCCATTCTCACAGTGTCTAACATGTCTATTATTATTGCTTGGTTTGAGAGGATGTCAATCGAGGACATGTTCCCTCTTGAAAAGCAAAACAATCTCCCTCTCCATTCTCATTGAATAAAAGCAGCAACTTTACATTGTTTCCTTCCTTATAATCAGTTTCTTTTCTCACCTGTTTCTGTATTATAAATGAGTTTGATTCATCAACACCGAGGACGCTCTCTCTGTCTCTCTCTCTGGTAGTATTTGAATGGACTGGTCTGTAAACTGGTTTACTCCAGAGCGATCACACATTCAGCTCCTGGGACAACATCAGGGTTCATCCTGCCAGTGAAGGAGAACTCAGCAGGTTCAGTTCAGTGGAGAGATTTTATCATCACCAGACTACAAGAAGAAATGATGTCGTTAAACAGCTGAACTCCACTTGAGTAAAACTATTCACTATGAAATTATAATAAAACAATCTTTGATGAAAAGCAGAGTGATATTAAAAGATGCATAGACTACATACAAGCACATGACTGAGGTCAATACATACAAGTGCTGTTACAACCTCCAGTGATTGTAGCACTCAGTGGACATCATGTTCAAATAAAGTTTAACAGACACAGATCACATCACCTTGTTTGGGAGACACTTTGGTCTAAAGCTGCCATTGAGGGATCATTAGTTTGCTCAAGGACACTTTGACATGTGGACAGGAGGAGCTCAAGTTTCAAACCACAAACCTTGTGATCAATGACTGACCAGCTCAGGCTGAACAACTGACCAGCTGAGCTACAGCCAAATGTGTTGATGTCTGTTTTTTAGATAAAGTGTCACATTTTATTTGACCTTCAGTTTTATTTTCTCTGTCATCACAGACTTTCTGGTTGTGGACTCTCAGAGACTGACTGTGAAGTCGTGGCCTCAGCTCTGAAGTCCAACCCCTCCCATCTGAGAGAGCTGGACCTGAGTGAGAACAGTCTGAAGGATTCAGGAGTGAAGCTGCTGTGTGAAGGACTGAAGAGTCCAAACTGTAGACTGGAGATCTTGAGGTCAGTTCATGTATTTTCTCTTGTGCAGTGTTTATCTCCCTAATTTAAATCCACAACAGAACTTTTAAATATCCTTTACTTGTCTTGTTTTCTGTGTTTGTCTGAACACAACTCACAACAGCTCTTTTTTTAGTCTGTCAGCAGAATTCAGTCTGGACTCTAATTGGATTCATGTTGTTATGGATACTGTAGTGTTGGGACCGGTGTTAAAGAGGGTGCAGAGTTCAGCAGCATGTCGATAACATGTGTTGACATGAATGTGGTGACATTTAGATGATGTCTGTAGAAGGCTGACATTACAACATGATGATCCACAATAACACAATAACAAAGTCACTCAATCATTTTAGGATTCAGCTAATTGATGAGGACACAGTAATGTTGAACTGCACAGTAAACAACTGAACATTGATGGAATATAAACAAATCTTTATTACATCATTTATTCTTTATTCAGATTGAGTCTCTGCAGTTTGTCAGAGATCAGCTGTGCTTCTGTGGCCTCAGCTCTGAAGTCCAACCCCTCCCATCTGAGAGGGATCAGAGATTTATGAAGCTACATGATGCTTATACTGACTGAATAGTTTAAACTGAAGATGATTTGATTGAATCTAAAATCAGTTTTTGTGAGTTTTTATTTGTTTGGCTTCACAACATGAGTTTGTATAGATGGAGCCACTGGTGGAGCTGCAGAGTTTAAGAGGTGAAGTCACGACGTCTTTATTGAATTAGCAGCACGTTGTCATTAATATTAATGAGAGCTCTTTGTCACCTTCTGTATTTTAGAGGTTTTAACCTGCGTCCTGTTGGGTTCAGATGTTTGGAGTTTCCATTTTCTCATTTTCTTTTTGAACAGATTATTAATCACTGAATGATTTCAAGCAGGAACATTGTCTTCTAAACTTACATCATTTATTCTTTATTCAGATTGTGGAGCTGCAGTTTGTCAGAGATCAGCTGTGCTTCTCTGGCCTCAGCTCTGAAGTCCAACCCCTCCCATCTGAGAGAGCTGGAGCTGAGAGGAAACAACCTGCAGGATTCAGGAGTGAAGCTGCTGTGTGATCTGAAGAAGAGTCCAGACTGTCGACTGGAGACTCTGAGGTCAGTAGAGGGTTGGAGTCAGTTCATGCTGGTTTCAGCAGTATTGTACTAAACACAGTATCAAAGTAAAGATCCAGTATTTCCTGCTTTCCTCAGTGAAGCTGTGAGAGGAGAACGGTGACAGGCTTCATGATTGGACAGAAAGAGAGAGCAGTCAGCCAATCAGATTGGAAGCTTGTTGTGATCGTGTGTTTGAGTTGATGTGAAGACGACTGTTGTTGTTGTGTTCATGTGTACAGGAAGTAAAGCTGGATCACAGCTGACAGCATCACAGGATGTATAGAGACAGTGTCCTCATTCATCAAACTGTCGGAGCATCAAATCTGATCTCAAAGTGTTTGTTCTCTCATTTCAACACTGAACAACTGATCAGTTCATCTTTGTCACAGCTCTCAGATCAGTCTGACTGAAGCCTGCAAATCACTGGCTCTTATTTCAGAGAACCATCATTACATTTAGTAACCATGTGGTCTGTATACGGACCAGAACCTCTGCTGAAGTCCACAAACCACAGCTGATGTTGAACATAATAAATATAGATGCTGGTTTCTAACAGCTTTGAACCCAAACAGCCGTCCATCATTAAAGAGAGCAGTGAATATCTGTGTTCCTGCAGTCATGATGCGTTCAGGGACTGTCAGCAGTTTATTTCCACTGTGTCCTTCAGTGAAAGCTGCAGAGTAAACAGACTTGATGTCCAAAGTGTCTGCAGGTCTGTGAGCTTCACTCCAACACGTTAACATGAGCTGAAAGGAAGCTGGCTACGCTACACAGCCGCTCCACTTGTGGTCTGAACAGGACTGAAGTCCTGCTGGTCTTTATATCACTGACTGACAGCTGATGGAGGGAGTCTCTGTCAACACTCATTTATCACTTTACTGTCTCTCTGCTTCTCTCATCAGGTGGTGGTGATCTCTGTCAGAGTGATGAGGAAGGTGGAGGTGCTGAGAGGATCAGCTGTGTCCTGATGATCCAGAGAGGTTGAAGCAGCACCATCAGCTGGTGGGTGGAGAGGCTCTGACTGGGCCGTGTTACTGGGAGGTGGAGTGGAGAGGAGAGCTTCATCCAGCAGCGACTGACGGACCAATCACAACAAGTGGAGATGACTGTCAGTGCTGCAGTGTGAACTGCTCTGAGATCAGCTCCACTGTCACACACAATGTCCAGTCCAGCATCGTCCCTGTGTTCCTCTGGATGTGACAGAGTATCATCAGTGTATCTGGACTGCTCTGCTGCTGCTCTGTCCTTCTACACAGTCTCTGCAGACACACTGACGCTCCTCCACTCCTTCTGCTCCACACTCAGACACCTCCTCCACCTGGAGCCTGGACGTGAGTCTGCATCACGTTCTGTCTTTCTTCTTCTGATTCAGTCAGTCTGTTTATACACTGACTGGTTGTTGAATGATGGAGAACGCCTGTTCATTTTCATATTATGCTGTAAAATGGAGGTTGATGTCAGAATGCAGAAGTCTGCAGTGTCATATTCATCAGTGCAAGATTATTTCTGTACATGTTCTTTATTCTGTGTGTTTAGATTTTTTATTGCATATGAATCTCTTTATATTGTTATTAAACAAAGTCAAATGTTTATTCTTCTGTAATGAGCAAAACATTTATGAAACAATATTTTGATGGTTCCACTTGTGTTGATCAATTTAATCAATTAATTAATTAATTTTTTCAGAATATTCACTTTTTTCTCAGAATTTTTTACTATTTTCCAACAAATCCTCCCGTGATGTTTTACAGGTAATTGTGTGAAATGGACCATGTAAAAGTTGAGGAGTTACTCTCTCACAATGAGGTAATTTTATACGACACAGTTAATGTGTAAAACTGCAGCTCCTGTTTTAACTCCAGCTGACTGATGACATCGTCGGTTCTGTCTGAGGGACCTGTTGAACAAACACAAAACAAAACATGGAGTCCAATAATAAATGTCAGCAGGGCTGAGATGTTCCTTTAAACATGTTCTCCAACAGTGTCACTAATTACCTGTTCAAAATGTACTCAGGGACGTCATCCAGGTATCACAAGATTAAAGTCATGTAACTTGATTACTTTCCTTTACTTATGCTAATAAAGACGAGAGAAAAGAAATATCAATGAGATGACTTTTATTTAATGTTAATAACGAGTGTATATTCTTACAGAATACACAGTTACAGACGAGTATATCATTCTTTATTTTGAAATTGTAATCTTGTTAGTGATCCCCTTTGTTACTGAATGCATCTGTAATCTAATTACATCTTTTATTTCTGTAACTTTACTCGAATACAGTTACCTTTTTTGTGTCCGAATTATGTAATATGTTTTTAAATATGTAAATATGTTTTATATGATGAACTTTAACAGAAAATCCACAAAGAATAGCATGAGTCCATCTTTACTGTTGATTTGTAAAATGTTTTTATTATTATTATTATTATTATTATTATATTATATTATATTATATCTCAATTATAAAGAGAATGTGTGCATTAATTGAAGCATCAGTGTGTTTTGTGAATTGACTGTGTGTGTCAGACGTGTGAGTCTGTTCTGACCTCCGGTGGCTGAACTTCACCTCGCTGCAGTCATGTGGAGGTGAAATCTCTGCTGGAAGAGGCTGCAGCCATGAAACTCCTCCAGAAGAGGTCAGTGAAACCATCTGTCTGATCCAGTGCTGTGTCATGTTAACACCACAAGCTTGTGCAGTGTTTGCAGAGCGGGACTCAGCTCAACTCAAATGCTTTTTTCAGTTTATTTTCAAACAGGACAACAACAAAAACATATGAAAAAATAAAGCTTTACAACCAAATGGCAGTGATATGTTCAGAAAACATCTATACAATTTATAAAGTCATTACGTGGAGCTGTCTGCACATTCAGAGGCCGACTGTACATAAAATATATAAAATACGTGCCATAACAACAACAGACAAAGCCACATGAGAGAGTCTTAAAAGAAACACAGTGTATTAAACCATCGTCACACCAGCAGCTCATCAGTAGTGTTAGAAAAAAAAACCTCCTCTTGGGACCAAATTTCCACCCGACACCTGAACTCATCCTCAACACTCCAAGATAAAACAACATTTATTTTATGACTTATTGTTTATGAGTCCATCTAAACATTTTCTGTTCTTGTGAGCACTACAAACGTAATCTCGTTTCACCATCCTGTAATAACATTATAAGATGAATGAATCTTGAACGGACAGAAAAACCAGAACAGCAGAATACTGTCTCGTCTCTGCGTCGTCCCTTTCACACATGAAATCCGGACGGTATCCAGAAAACCAGATCAGCTTCAGAGTCTCTCGTACAGATTACTGCCACATCTGTTTGTTATCACGTGATTAATATGTCACACACAAACTCAGGAAATCACTTTTCTACCTTCGAGTTTGCTTTTCAGAGCTTTCTTCAGTGTAAATTATGTCTGTATTCTCAATAAACCACACTCAAGTAAAAAAAAAAAAGGGTTTATCAGCCTTTAAACTTTAATTTTTTATAAAAAGAAAAGATTGTTTCCCCTTTTTCATTTGCAGAAATCTTCTTCTAAAGGTTTTGCAGGGTGAGAACTTACTGGTGCAAGTTATAGGAAGGTATTAAGTTATTGTGTGCATGAAGTCAGAAGCAAAGTAAAGTAAAAATGTGACATAATAATCTCTTTTCTCCTTTTATTTGACTTCTTTCATTTAAAATAAACGCTGACTCTGACACGTACATGCGAGCAGGGTGTTGGCTGTTTGTCTGTAGATGTTGGAAACTTTAAGTTGGACTCAAAGTGAAATGAGACGATTGAGGAAAGTGTTGATGAACTCAGGTGTGACAGGTTTCAGGGTCAGTTTGGAGACAGACTGATGAGCTGCTGACGGTCTGCAGCTGCCTCTGCTGGCAGAAAGTGTGAACAAAGAGTCTCTATATTCTGTCTCTTTCATTTCCCCATCAGAAATCACACATTTGGACAGTTAACGTCACCTGTTCAGGTGCTATTTCAACCTGTTGGCTGTGTTTTCCTGCTTGTATGTCAGTTAAAATGCTGTTAGTTTTCCATCCCCTTTATAAGTAATAGGGCAGTTGTAAGCCTTTGGTTTATTGTGTCACAGTTTATGTTTGTTAAAGTTCACATCAGTGTTAAAGTGTATGACTGTTAATACTCCATACCTTAGCTTTCCCATATCATTCATAGGCTTTATATATACACACACAGTGGATATAAAAAGTCTACACACTCCTGTTAAAATGCCAGGTTTTTGTGGTGTAAAAATATGAGACCACGATGAATCATTTCAGAGCTTTTTCCACCTTTAATGTGACCTATAACCTGTACAACTCAATTGAAAAACAAACTGAAATCTTTTAGGGGGAAAAAATAAAAAATAAAGAAATAAAATACTGTGGCGCTTCGCCCTCCCTGATGGAAAGTGATTTAAATTTTTTTTTAATTTTTATTTTTTCAAAATAATCTTTTTAAAATAAATAATTACTGCTCATTCTACAAATAAATGTGTTTTTAATGATCAAGAACAGCCATATATATATATATATATATACATATACATATATATATATATATATATATATGTATATATATATGTATATATATATATATATATATATATATATATATATATATATATATATATATATACATATATATACATATACATATATATATATATGTATATGTATATATATATGTATATGTATATATATATAGTATATATATATATACATATACATATATGTATATGTACATATATATATATTTATATATGTGTCATTTGCATTTGCAAAGTCACCCCAGCGCTGCAGCGGCTCAGCCAATGGCAGACTGTTGCTGGGACAAAAAAACACATAGCAACGGCCATTTAGCCAATTTGCGTCGTCAAATTTGATAAGCTCGGGGCGCTGCCGTTAAGTATCTTAGCAACCAGAAACAAGTGTGGGAAATCGAGATGGCGGCGTCAAGTAGACAACAAGAAGACACAGGGCTTCAGCTGCCCACAGACTCTGTAAAGTGTCTCTTGCTGAACCCTTTCGAAAGGAGAACTTTAGGGGGAAACTTCGTGTTAAAGAACTTGGACCTGAGAAGCCCGGTCTGAGTTTAACACAGCAGACACACGAGAAAGGTAAAGTGTCCCAGAGGAGCCTCTCTCTGAATCGGTGCGACAGGAAGGCTCGGCTAACTGGATGTAGCTTTGCAAATGCAGTATTCTGCTTCCCGTGTTTACTTCTTAAAATGCCGGGGACAGATACTACATGGACTGTAACAGGAGCTAGAGACCTAAAACTTTTATCAGAGCGGATTAAAAAACATGAATGGTGAAGCGAAGGTTCACATGAACAACGCTGTCAAGCTAGCCATGCTAGGCGGGACTAGCATAGCTGCTAGCTGGATGAAGGACACAGGACTGCGGTGAGGAAACACAATGAAGAGGTGGACATGAACACACATTTTATCGAAGATCACTGATTGTGTGAAATTGTGTGGAGCTTGTGAGCTGGCATTGCGAGGCCACGATGAGACAGCATCCTCCGACAACCCCGCGTTTTTCTGGGATTAGTCGATGTTGCGGCGTCGCTGGACGGTGTCAGAGGAGCAGCTGAAGACCGCCACTGTCTTTAAAAGGCCCCTCAAAGACGGGTCAGAACCAACTTCTGGACTGTCATGCTCACACTTGACTCTCACTGGATGAGTGCTTATGAAACTTTAAACCAGTCGGACCAGCTGGGCGGCCTCGACCTTGCCGTGAAACTCCCGCTGTAAACTGTGAAGTGATTGTGTTTCCAGTGAACTACAGAAGGACGGAGGACATTTAAGAAGAGGATGTCTGTGGTCAGGTGTCCTGTACCTGGTGGTCCTCACCTTTCTGTGGACTTCTAACAGAGGAGGTGAGTGAGGCGTTCACAGCCCATCTGATCTTCTTCCAGTCTGAACTTAGATCACAGATGTGTTTAAACTTAGTACAGGAGTCATTTTCTTTCACCAGGAAATATAATGAATTCAGATATACCTATAATATAAACTGTTGAATCAATCCACCTAAAAACACAAAGAAACTACACATTCTCTCTCTAGTTTTGGTGTTCGTGTCACAGTTTTAGGTGTTTTTTAATGTCTTATTAAACTGAAGCTGCCATCTCATTATAATAGGAGAGAACTCAGTTTCATGTGTTGTAGATAAGCTGTAAAATGACCTTCACCTGGACTATACTGGGTGACGGAGTTAAGAGTGATCATGTTTATTGAACCACACACACGCACACACACACACACACACACACACACACACACACACACACACAGCAGAGATCAACACTGTAAATGCTGAGGGGAGGAGACACAGTGACTGTGTGATCCAGACACATGAGAACAGGGAGGGAACTCAAAGTGAAACTAAACTGAGCTCAGACTCCATTTTGTGTCGACAGCAGGTGGAGCAGAAAACTGAACGCTGTGTCAGGGTGAGTGTTAATCCAACATTTGTATTATTTTACTGTCAAAGTCTCAAAGTCTTTCTCTCCCTGAGGACTGTAGAGGAAAGACACGCTGGAGTAAAGTCAACAGTTTGATGAAGTAGATTCAGAGACAGATTGTGTCTCACTTCCTGTTCTCTCAGTGTTGTCGGGTTTATGTCTGCCGAGTTGGTATATGTGACGATTTCTGGTTCAAGTGGGACTTTGAGTCCCTAAGCCAAGTCCCTATGGACTGAGCTATTGCCGCCCCCAGAATGTGTAACATTTAATCAATATCCTCAAATAGACCTGTACTAAATGTGCAGTGACAGCCCAAACGTAGCCGTGTTCTAGTCTAGACGTCAGGTTTACTGTCTTTACTGTCTCTTAGACATTATATTGTTTGCTGGTTGTGTCTGCAGCTCACCCGTCATTCCTCCTCTACACAACCCCCAATATTAATCACCTTACATCTTAAGACATACGATTTGAATCATATCATATATGTATTTTATTTATGTTTTTCATTTATGAAGCTTTATTTGTTCATCTTTGTTGTGTTTTTATTTTTTCCAACTATGACTTTTCTGTTTTATGAGTCATGGAGAGAGTATTTTGAAAAGTAAAACATGACTACACCCTCTAATGTATGTTGTGTTTTTCAGCCCTGTCCAGTACCAGTTGGCCTAAAATACTCAGGTGCCTTTAAACAATAATTCAGACTGTGAAAACTGTTGACAGCTCGGTGTTTAGTGTCTTTTAATGTCCTGGGGTCCGTTTTACAAAGCAGGTTTAGTGAAAACTCTGAGTTTGTTAACCCTGAGATGAGGGAAACTCTGAGTTTTCCATTTCACAAAGGGAGGTAACTCAAACCAGAGAAAGAGGAGTAACTCTAGCCTGTTTCACAAATGGAGGTAACTTAAACTCTGGGTCTGTTACTGCGGTAACTTACTCTGTGAACCTAACCTGCTCGCTGGCAGGTTTTATCAAAGAAACTCAGAGTTTCTCTCTGTCTCCGCCCTCTTTCAGACACACACGGTATTTGATTTCCTCATTCATTCAGTCAGCAGGCGAGTTTTGCCGTAGCATGGTTACTGTTACTTAAAAAAATATAATAAAAAAAACGTCAGTAGGCCGATATTATAAGTTATATTAGGTGGTGACTTGTTTCACTAGCATGGCGTGTCCTTTTGATAATGATCCCGTGGATGAAGGTGCAGCATTACTGCGCAGAGAATTAAATATTTGTCGGGAGATGATTATCAGACCCCGCATAGATTAATTAATTAATTAATTATCTTTTTGAGCGGTACCGTTTCACGTCACAGTCCATCATCTATATACACAACCTAATCCGTCCTTACATTTGCAACATAACCGGAGTCATGCTCTCACATCAGCAGATATTGTGTGTTGCACTGCGTTTATTTGCAAATGGGAGTTTTTTGTATAACGTCGGAGATGCAGAGCACTTGAGTAAGGCAACTGTATGCAGAGCGGTCAGAAGAGTGTGCCTTTTAAATTTTTAAATATAATTTAAAAATGTTTAAATATGATTTAAAAAATTAAACTAATTAATTTAAATTTACGCTTTGACCCGAGCAGCAATGTTCTCCCACACCGTCTCCCTCTCTTTTGCAGCTGCAGCGGTGTTGCACTTCTTCCTAAAAACATGCTCAAACTCGCCGAATGAGCGCATTAAGATTTCTAATTCAAGTGGGGTGTAAAACACGCCCCTCCGCTTCTCCGTTGCCATGGTGACTCGTCGAAACGGGGCTCCATTGATGCTGTCTTTTTAAAGTTGTGGCGCACGCGCTTAACTCCGGGTCAAACAACTCTGAGTTGATCAACTCAACTCAAATCAGCTGTTCTGGAACCGAAAACTCTGAGTTTTCTAACTCAGAGTAGATCGACTCAGAGTTCAGGGTTAGACTCAGAGTTTGTTGAACCTGCTTTGTGAAACGGACCCCTGAAATAATACAAGTCATCAAATGTGGACAGTGCCACCTCCTGTGTCCAACCTGTGTCTGTACGTTGACAGCAGTAAACTATTTCAGGTGTGGTCAATACATTTACACACTCTCCTAAGATCATGAGAAAATCCCCCGATGTCTACGCCAATCATCCAGTGTGCATTTGTCCTTTAAAAAGACGAGGAAACTGTCTCCCGTTACCACCGACATACATCCCTGTGCCAGGTTTAAAAGCTGTGTTCGTGTCTTGGGTTCGTCTGACTGAGCTGGTTTAATAAGAAAACAATAAACGGGACATGGAGACGTGATGTTAGTGCACTGAGCAGCAACATACTTCTTTTCTCATCCTCTCCCCACAAACAACAACAACTGTTGTCCTACGGCAACTCTGAGGGGACACACCTCTTAGTTGTTCTCTCTGGTGGGGAAACCTTTTGAATCAGGATGTTACGATGGTCAGGGATTAGTAGTCCAGGCTGTCAGCCATCGGTGATGGACGATGGCATCGTTCATCGGCCCAACCCCACTCTTGAACAAACTCTTTTCCTCATTCTTGTGATTTGAGCTCACCGTCAGTGTAACTGTTTTACTCTCAGACTGACTGAAGTCCAGAAGATGGCCTCCTGGAGACGTGGTGTGGAGGAAGAGGAGGACAGAGCAGAGTCTCCAGTACCCAGCTGTGTGTCTATGAGGAGTGACTGGTCCAAAGAGGAACCTCTATGGTTCAGAAATGGACCTGGACCCTCAGACACACAGTAAGAGAACCACTACTAATATATACGACTCATGTTCAGCTGCTTCTGCCAACGTTTATTTTGTGTTTATCTAATAAAATTTCTACTAAAATATAATTGCTGAGTAAAATTTGTGACACAAAAAGAAATGAGTCACAATCTTCCTCTGAGTATCTGACAGCTGTCAGTCACCTAAAAGCTGTAATCTAAACTAAGAGAAGTGATACAAACTTTTAAACCTCCTAATTATCAACAGCAGCAGCAGTTTGTGTATTTAGAGCTTCATAAATGACTTTGTCTTCAGAGAATTTATCAAAGATTCATGTGATATTAATAAAAACATGTTGTTGCAGAGTTCAGTTCAACAGACAGAGAGCAGAGTCTCCAGTACCCAGCTGTCTGTCTATGAGGAGTGACCAGTCCAAAGATCTTCCTTTATGCTTCAGTAATGGACCTGGACCCTCACACACACAGTAAGAGACCTGCTACTAACTTATTCATGTGACTCATGTTCAGTTACTTTTGTTGATTTTGTGTTTATGTATTAAAATGCTCTTCAAGCTTCCTCAACCCAATGGCCAGAATAAATGTTGGCTTGTATCTTTCTGCAGAACCACGGGCAGGTTAAAACTTTGTTTGTTGATGTTGCAACTTTAAGTTTCTTTAGGTTCAATCTTCAAGTGTTCACTTCTCACAGCGCTGTGCTTATGCTCTGGTTAAGTTTAGGCACCAAAATAACCTGGTGAGGATTAGTAAACATCATGTTTTGGCTTGAAATACCTGAATACAGTAAAGTATATCGTATCGTATGTCATCATATGGTGATATGACACGTTCTGTAAGATGTCAGTATGGTATGTCGCCTATTACATGTACAAATTTGGATGATTTGTAGTTTGCAGAAATGTTATTGGATCTTATGTTATTTCTGCAGCAAACAAAATGAGAATTTACACTTTAAGACAGTATTTTTAGTTTTGCCCTTGTATCAACACTCAACAAATCATTGCAGTCACTAAGAAATGTCTTGACAGGAAGAGGAGTCATGTTTCTGTGGAGGAGCAGCTCTGCAGCTGTGCTTTGTGTCAGGACGTCCTGAAGGATCCAGTCTCTACCAGCTGTGGACACTGGTTCTGCAGACAGTGCATCACTTCATACTGGGACCAGTCTGCTTCATCAGGGGACTCCTCCTGTCCCCAGTGTGGAAAACGATCCAGAACAAGACCAGCCGCTCAGACCAGCAGTGTACAATGTAAGACTCTACATCTCTGCCCATTAAACATGTCACCTGCTACATGTCATTATATTTATTTGACTTACAGTCAGTGCATTCAACCACGTGGACACAAACCCCAAAATCACAAGAACCAAGCAGGTACATCAGCTTCATCAAATGAACTGAATGCCTTCTAGTAAGTGTTCAGGCTGAAGAAGTGCACAGTTCCTGCTCTCCTGATCTCAGTCTGGAGCTCGTTCCACCATCGAGGAGCCAGGACAGCTAACGGTCATGATTTTGTTGAGCTGTAGCTGGACCCTCTGGTAGTGAGGGAGTAGCCAGCTGACTGGCAGTAGAAAAGCAGAGTGGACAGGCTGGTTTGACCATGACTTGAATGTAGGATGAGTCTGAGCCATTTGCAGCAGGATAGGCAAGTACCAGTGACTTGAATCAGATCCCAGCAGCCACTGGTCTCCAGTAGAAGGTGCTGAAGTCTGGGAGAACTTGGGTATGCTAACTTACAGTACACATGCGTTACGAACACCAGAGAGGCTCTTTTCAAAAGAGGTCTGAAATAACCAAAACAGTCAAGTAGTTGCAGTAAAAACATTATAAATGTGATCATGAATCAACACCAGCAACAAATAACAGAGGGTCGATGGGCCCACCAAAATCAACAAAGGGGAAGAGGAGCCAGAACAACCCACAACGGGCCGTAGGATCTTGGTTCTGCCCTCGAAGCCAAACCAACATTAGAACTAAACCTAACAGAAACAAATCCCCCAAAAACTGGACTACTGCACCAATAAAACGAGACGATTGTAATGTGTAAAAACAACCACAGGAGCAGCAGACAAGCTGACAGAAAGCTCAACAAGTCCTGGAGCCATTAGTGCCAATGCCTCCACCTCAGTGGCTGAGTACCATTTCTAAAGGCTCAAGTTTGTTTGAAAGATAAGAAATGGGATGCTCTACCGTTACAGCCTCCTGCAGAAGGCCAGTGCACATACAGCAGCACCTTTACTGCTTTATATATTCTTATTTTGGTCCTTTTGAATGAAAGTGAAAATAATGTGCAGATTGTCGTTGTGTTTTGTTTTGTCTCACACTTTTCTCCCTTTTTTTAGTGGCTGTTGGTCTGCAGGAGGTGTTAGATGAACATAAGATCAGTCTGAGGAGGAGATGTGAACGTGTGACTGAAGGAACTGAGACAGGAAGTGATGAAACAGGAAGTGGAACCCTCCTCAACAGGATCTACACTGAGCTCTACATCACAGAGGGACAGAGTGAAGAGGTTAATACCCAACATGAGGTGAGACAGCTAGAGACAGCTTCCAAGATGGAGACCCTCCATGACACTCCAATCAAGTGCAGCGACATCTTTAAAGCCTCACCTGACCAACAGAGACGCATCAGAGTGGTTCTGACCAACGGCGTCGCTGGAGTTGGAAAAACCTTCTCAGTGCAGAAGTTCACTCTGGACTGGGCAGAGGGCTCCGAAAACCAAGATGTCAGTCTGCTGGTTCTGCTGTCGTTCAGGGAGCTGAACCTGATCAGAGATGAGCAGTACAGTCTTCTCAGGCTGCTCCATGTTTTCCATCCAACATTACAGAAGGTGACAGCAGAGAAGCTCGCTGTCTGTAAACTTCTGTTCATCTTTGACGGCCTGGATGAAAGCAGACTTTTACTGGATTTCAAGAACGATGAGGTCGTGTCTGATGTCACACAGGAGTCATCAGTCAGCGCGCTGCTGACAAACCTCATCGAGGGGAAGCTGCTTCCCTCGGCTCTCGTCTGGATAACTTCCCGACCTGCAGCAGCCAATCAGATCCCTCCTTCACGTGTTGACAGGGTAACAGAAGTACGAGGCTTCACTGACGCCCAGAAGGAGGAGTACTTCAGGAGGAGGTTCAGTGATGAAGATCTGTCCAGCAGCATCATCTCACACATCAAGACCTCCAGGAGCCTCCACATCATGTGTCTGATCCCAGTCTTCTGCTGGATCACTGCTACAGTTCTGGAGCACATGTTGACTACAGGCCAGAGAGGAGAGCTGCCCAAGACCCTGACTGACATGTACTCACACTTCCTGCTGGTTCAGACAAAGAGGAAGAAGCAGAAGTACGATGAGGGACGTGAGACGAGTCCACAGGAGCTGACGGAGGCTGACAGGGAAGTTCTTCTGAAGCTGGGGAGGCTGGCGTTTGAACATCTGGAGACAGGAAACATCATGTTCTACCAAGAAGACCTGGAGCGGTGTGGTCTTAATGTCACAGAGGCCTCGGTGTACTCAGGAGTTTGTACAGAGATCTTCAGAAGAGAGAGTGTGATCTTCCAGAAAACAGTCTACTGCTTTGTTCATCTGAGCGTTCAGGAGTTTCTGGCTGCAGTCTACATGTTCAACTGTCACACCAACATTAACAGAGAGGTACTGAAGCCTTTTCTGGGGAAAAAAACTGTTAAATCAACACTGGATGTCTTCCTGAACAGAGTAATGATGAAATCCCTTGAAAGTAAAAATGGCCACCTGGACCTGTTTGTCCGCTTCCTTCATGGCCTCTCTCTGGAGTCCAACCAGAGAATCTTAGGAGGTCTGCTGGGTCAGAGAGGCAACAGTCCAGAAGACATCCAGAGAGCCATCAACAACCTGAAGAAGATAAAGAAGTCGACAGAAGTCTCTCCTGACAGAAGCATCAACATCTTCCACTGTCTGATGGAGATGAACGACCACTCAGTTCATCAGGAGATCCAAGAGTTCCTGAAGTCAGAGAACAGATCAGAGAAGAACCTCTCTCTGATCCACTGCTCAGCTCTGGCCTTCATGCTGCTGATGTCAGAGGAGGTTCTGGATGAGTTGGACCTGAAGAAGTACAAAACATCAAAGGAGGGACGACAGAGACTGATTCCAGCTGTGAGGAACTGCAGGAAGGCTCTGTGAGTCCAGATTATCATTGTGTGTTTATTACATTATAAAACAATGTTGAGCTGACGTCATCAGTATTAAAGATCCACACGTTACACACATGCACAGTCTAAAAGTTCAGCTCTACAAAAGTCAAACAAGTAAAACTTGCTTTTTGAAATATTAGTACTGTTTGTGTTTTGCACTATAAATATCTAAAAGAAAAAAGTGTCTTCTATCATCTTCTAACTCTCTTCAAGTGATGGAAGATTGAAACATGTTGTTACAGTCATTTTATCACAACAGTCTTATTGTTACAGTGGATAGAGTTTCTGCACTTTGTTTCTATAATGTGTCTGTTTATTGTTCTTATTATATACAGACACACAGACATGTGATATCTGTGATCTGCTGGATCTGTGAGGGTTGAGGTTTTTAGTCGGACCCAAACTGCAGAGACTTGAGATAGAGATGAATTCAAAGGTGATTTATTGAGGTAAACAAGTTGGTGCTGGGAGCGAGGAGGACAGGCAGGCAGGATGGAGCGATGGAGAGAGTCCAGGCAGATGGGTGAAGCTGCGAGCTGAGCTGAGAGACGCTGAGGATCTGCACACGTGGAGAGGGAAAAACATAGGAATGAGATGGCGTCTAGTCATAGAAAAAACACTGGAGCACAAAACACGTAGTCAACAAAACACTAGATGACACTGAGATAATGTTCTGAGGTTTAGCAAGAGCACAGGTATAATCACCCAACGTGACGCAACAATCTGCCACAGGAGTGGTGAAGAGACCAGGGTGTTATAGCCGGAAGGATGAAGGACTGATCTGTCCATTCTCACAGTGTCTAACATGTCTATTATTATTGCTTGGTTTGAGAGGATGTCAATCGAGGACATGTTCCCTCTTGAAAAGCAAAACAATCTCCCTCTCCATTCTCATTGAATAAAAGCAGCAACTTTACATTGTTTCCTTCCTTATAATCAATTTCTTTTCTCACCTGTTTCTGTATTATAAATGAGTTTGATTCATCAACACCGAGGACGCTCTCTCTGTCTCTCTCTCTGGTAGTATTTGAATGGACTGGTCTGTAAACTGGTTTACTCCAGAGCGATCACACATTCAGCTCCTGGGACAACATCAGGGTTCATCCTGCCAGTGAAGGAGAACTCAGCAGGTTCAGTTCAGTGCAGAGGTTTTATCATCACCAGACTACAAGAAGAAATGATGTCGTTAAACAGCTGAACTCCACTAGAGTAAAACTATTCACTATGAAATTATAATAAAACAATCTTTGATGAAAAGCAGAGTGATATTAAAAGATGCATAGACTACATACAAGCACATGACTGAGGTCAATACATACAAGTGCTGTTACAACCTCCAGTGATTGTAGCACTCAGTGGACATCATGTTCAAATAAAGTTTAACAGACACAGATCACATCACCTTGTTTGGGAGACACTTTGGTCTAAAGCTGCCATTGAGGGATCATTAGTTTGCTCAAGGACACTTTGACATGTGGACAGGAGGAGCTCAAGTTTCAAACCACAAACCTTGTGATCAATGACTGACCAGCTCAGGCTGAACAACTGACCAGCTGAGCTACAGCCAAATGTGTTGATGTCTGTTTTTTAGATAAAGTGTCACATTTTATTTGACCTTCAGTTTTATTTTCTCTGTCATCACAGACTCTCTAGTTGTGACCTCTCAGAGACTGACTGTGAAGTCGTGGCCTCAGCTCTGAAGTCCAACCCCTCCCATCTGAGAGAGCTGCACCTGAGTGAGAACAGTCTGAAGGATTCAGGAGTGAAGCTGCTGTGTGAAGGACTGAAGAGTCCAAACTGTAGACTGGAGATCTTGAGGTCAGTTCATGTATTTTCTCTTGTGCAGTGTTTATCTCCCTAATTTAAATCCACAACAGGACTTTTAAATATCCTTTACTCTTCTTGTTTTCTGTGTTTGTCTGAACACAACTCACAACAGCTCTTTTTTTAGTCTGTCAGCAGAATTCAGTCTGGACTCTAATTGGATTCATGTTGTTGTGGATACTGTAGTGTTGGGACCGGTGTTAAAGAGGGTGCAGAGTTCAGCAGCATGTTGATAACATGTGTTGACATGAATGTGGTGACATTTAGATGACGTCTGTAGAAGGCTGACATTACAACATGATGATCCACAATAACACAATAACAAAGTCACTCAATCATTTTAGGATACAGCTAATTGATGAGGACACAGTAATGTTTAACTGCACATTAAACAACTGAACATTGATGGAATATAAACAGATCTTTATTACATCATTTATTCTTTATTCAGATTGAGTCTCTGCAGTTTGTCAGAGATCAGCTGAGCTTCTGTGGCCTCAGCTCTGCAGTCCAACCCCTCCCATCTGAGAGGGATCAGAGATTTATGAAGCTACATGATGCTTTTACTGACTGAATAGTTTAAACTGAAGATGATTTGATTGAATCTAAAATCAGTTTTTGTGAGTTTTTCTTTGTTTGGCTTCACAACATGAGTTTGTATAGATGGAGCCACTGGTGGAGCTGCAGAGTTTAAGAGGTGAAGTCACGACGTCTTTATTGAAGTAGCAGCACGTTGTCATTAATATTAATGAGAGCTCTTTGTCACCTTTTGTATTTTAGAGGTTTTAACCTGCGTCCTGTTGGGTTCAGATGTTTGGAGTTTCCATTTTCTCATTTTCTTTTTGAACAGATTATTAATCACTGAATGATTTCAAGCAGGAACATTGTCTTCTAAACTTACATCATTTATTCTTTATTCAGATTGATCAGCTGCAGGTTGTCAGAGATCAGCTGTGCTTCTGTGGCCTCAGCTCTGAAGTCCAACCCCTCCCATCTGAGAGAGCTGAACCTGAGTGAAAACAACCTGCAGGATTCAGACGTGAAGCTGCTGTGTGATTTTCTGCAGAGTCCACACTGTCGACTGGAGACTCTGAGGTCAGACAACATTTTTTACTTCTGTGCTCAGATTAAGATGATGTGAAAGTTGTGGTGACACTAAACTGCAGACATGAGGCTGATATTATACTGATCCACACTGAGTATCTTAATGTTGAGCTGCACATTTAAAACCTTCATAAAACAAGAAACCAAGTTAAGCATTTAATGTCAGCGTTTGTTTTTTTTTATTGTTATGTGGACACCGCCATGAAATATGAAACGCTGTTTTCTGGACTGAAGACTGAGGGTGTTTTTGCAGATGTGTGTGTTCAGTAGAGCTGATGTTATATTTTTGACCAACCAGTGTGTGAAATATAGTGTGACAGTCTAGATTTAAGTAGCTATAACACAAGAACAAGCTGTGATTTATTTATTTGCTCTGTGATTTAAGGGCTGTTTAAAGACTTTTGTCTGGGAGATAAATAGGGGTGGTTCATTGGCCCAATTTCCCGATTCGATTCGATTTCGATTATTGAAGTCTCGATTCGATTACAGACCGATTATCGATTATTAGCGATTATCGATTCGATTACCGACTGATTATCGATTATTAATATGATTTTCGATTAATGATTATTGATCTTCAATTTATTACAGTTATAAAAACAGAACACAACACTGTGTACCTTCAGTGATCAAATAACACTGATCAATATTTATTGCTCTGGAACAACCTGCTTGCACATTTTACTGTAGCCTTGTAGCTATACTGTACACAGTTATAAAAACACAACACACTGTGTAACTTCAACTTGAGTGATCAAATACTGATCTACACCGTAGCTCTGGATGTCCAGGCGTCACACGTTATCGCCACTCTGTCAGCAGAATTGATGGACTCTTGCACGGAAAACTTGATCTCCTTGTAAAGATTTGGGATCGATTTAAGTGTGAAAAAGCTCCGGGATGGAATAACATATCTTGGCTCCAGACTATGGACCAAATAGCGGAAGCCCGTATTTTCCACCACGCTGTATGGTCTCATATCCTTCGCTATGAAGTAAGATATACACTTGGTGATTTTCTTTGCTCGCTCCGAGCCGGGCGCAAGCTTAGCCAGCTCGTGGAGAGTGCGCTGGTTTGGTGGGATGACGGGCTTCGGGCGCTCGTTCTCAGCCCTGGCTGCCTCCCCTGGATGAAAGCGCGACACATGAGCCCTCATGTTGCTAGTATTGCCGCAGTACTTTAGCTTAGTGTGGCAAAGCTTGCAGACAACATACATTCTGTCGATATCTTTTGAAGACTTCCCATGAAAACCAAAATGTATCCACACGCTTGCTTTAAACCCAGGTGGAGCTGGGTGGATTAGTTGGTCGCCGGTTGTTGTTTTTTCTCCCTCCATTTTTCAGCCGTCGCACCCGCACCTCGCTCACCTCGGTTAGCACCTGGTTAGCGTTAGCGCCGACACACTTCCTCGCTGGCTCAGTTACACAGCATCTTGTTATGACAAACAGTTAACAGCTCCACCTTGTGGTTAAATCCTGTATGACAGCCAGTGACAGGAGGACTCGCCGTTGTAACAGTATTACATTTTGAAAAATATTAATAATCGATTTTTGGAAAATTCATAATCGATTCATAATTGGTCATTTCATAATCGCGATTAATCGATTATCGATTTTTTCCACCACCCCTAGAGATAAAGGACTTTTTGTTTGTGTCAGTTAGCTCATCTTCACAGTTCACATGTTTGAGACGTTAAACAGGCAGAGGCAGAGCAAACTGCATTCAAATGCCACAAATGCTTGAGATGCAAAATGAGTTCATTGTGTTATTAAAAGTGATGGAAGATGTTGGTAGTTATGTAAAAATAAACCTTTGTAGATACTATAAATAGACATAATGAGGCACATTGTTGACACCTCCTTTATTTTGACATGTTAATGGAGTCAGAGCTGTTATTTAAGGGCCTCCAGAGCCCCACGAACATCCTGTATTTTACACACTGATTCTCACCCGATTTGACAAAGATCCTGCTTGATGTTTTCTAGTTATAGCTATTACTTCAAAGTGAATTGACTGACTGATTGATTGACTGACTGATTGATTGATTGATTGATTAAGTGACAGTGATTGAATTACATTTCTTTGCTTTACTAATTCAGGCGCCATCTTGTGGTTAAATAAAAACACACCTGGCAAAGAACAAACCAAAAAAATCTAATTCCAGTATCTCCAACAAATGATATCTAAGCTAAATAATAACATAAACTCAGCATGTAAAGAACAACACATATTTCTGTTTTTTCCTTACAAGCTTAGTTTATCTTTTGCTCACAGATAAACTTTTTAATAAGGCCTGTCTTTAAGTATTAAGCTTTGATTTGAAGTTTTTGGTTTGTTCTGTTGCCTGGATTGCTGTGTTTTTATGTGACCACAAGATGGCACCTCAATTAGTAAAGCAAACACAGGTAACAGTCCAGGTGACACAGATGATGAGCTGATGACTGATTCATGTTATTCTACAGGATGAGTTAAGAGCAGTTGAATTGTGCTCCCTAATCTAACTTGTGAAGAGATGAGGACTTTAATCCACTCCAAGGAAATGGCTCTTAGAAAATCTGAACCCTATCCTGAACATAATTACTGATTAAAAACAGACATGTTAAATAACCAGAGGCTCCTGAGGACTGTGATGGGTGGAAATTGAATAAAAAAATGACTTTTTTAAAAAAATATTTTTTTACCAGCATAGACGCCTTTATTTACGAGACAGTTACGAGACAGGAAATCATGGGAGAGAGAGGGGATGTGACACGCAGCAAAGGACGTCCAGCCAGGATTCGAACCGCGATCAGCTGCGTACGTGGTATTAAACTTGGCTATGCCACGGCCACCCCACACTAGCTTTGTGTCCCATCTTGGCCACCCCAGTAAAAATGTCCTGGATACGCCACTGACAAGAGCGCGTCCGGTCCAAACTGACAGACTGAGAAGCAGCTCCCGCAGAAATAACCTCCATCTTTGGGATCCCCGAGGGGGAGGAGGGGGACAACGCATGTGAGTTTGTGGAGAAGTTGATCAAGTCCGAGTTATCGCTCCCTGACATCGACTTTAAAATACAACGCTGTCGCAGATCACTCGGACCAAAGCCGCCCCGAGATCCATGATGCTGTGCTTCCTCGCCTGCAGAACCAAGGAACTGGTGCTGAACACCGCATGGAGAAAGAAAGAGAAACACCTCAACGGAAACAGAGTTTATTTCAACCACGATTAGCCGGTAGAAATTATGAAGAAAAGAAAGGAATATGCGCCGCTGAGGAAGGTGCTAAAGGAAAAGGGACTCAGGTTCCAGACACCGGCGCCGACAAACTCTGAGTCTTTTCTGAAGAAGGACTCACAACATACAACAACGCAAAAGAGGCGTCGGAGGACATGTGGAGGAAGGGGATTTTAACACCTGACGAACAAACCACCGAGGGCTCAACACCTGTCGGACACACCGGGCTAGCACAGATGAGACACCCCGCGGGAGACTGGAGTCAGTGGGTCTGTTAAATCATTGATGAATTAAGTGATCGATTAGTTAATTAAGCATTTTTTTCTTACTACAAGAACTCAAAGACCAAGAAATTAAACACATGGAACGTAACGACCCCCGATTATTAGAGCAGATAAAAGTGACCAGACACAACTTGAACAGAATATATGACATTCAAGAGGAGATGAAAACTAGGTCCACCAAACAAAGGTATTATGACAATGGGCCAAGAGCTAAAACACTATTAGCTTGGAGGAGAAGAAGGCAACAGGATGAAAAGTCCATTCATAAAATCAAAGATACACAATCTGCCAAAATGTGTAACAAGCTAAAAGAAATACAACACTGCTTTGAAAATGACTATAAGGGCTCGTACACACAACCGGATAGTGTAGATTCTGCAAGCATTACACATCTTTTGAGCTCATTGGACCGAAACCGAACAGAATAAAGTAATGACAGGTGAGATAACCAAACAAGAATTAGATAATGCCATATCGAGACTCAAAACAAATAAAATGCCAGGCGCGGATGGATACCCAGCTGAATGGTACAACACATTCAGAGAGATACTAACACCAGTATTATTGAAATGCTTCAATTTTACACTTAAAGGTGGAGAAACACCAACATCCTGGAGACAAGCAATAATTTCCATAATCCCAAAGATGGGTAAAGATAGAGTGTAGTTGGTACAGACCCACATCAATACAACATTTAGACTACAGACTATACACCTCAATAATTGCAAAAAGACTTGACAACAAACTTCCTGACATAATAGATGACGACCAAACAGGGTTCCTCAGGAACAGACAGACACAAGATAATGTAAGACGAGTTTTACACTTAATGGATCATATGAGCAAAACTAAAGATAAATCTATTGTTCTCAGCCTCGACGCCGAACAGACATTTGACTCTGTTGGCTGGGAATATTTATATTTAACACTGCAAAGATTTGGCTTTAACAGCTCAGTAATTCTGTTTTTAAAGAACTTATATCACTCCCCTACAGCCAGAATAAAAATAACTTCTGTTTCCCAAAAAATCATCCTGACATGTTTGCATCTTTGGAAACTTTGTGATCTTGAATTGAATCTAAAATCAGTTTTTGTGAGTTTTTCTTTGTTTGGCTTCACAACATGAGTTTGTATAGATGGAGCCACTGGTGGAGCTGCAGAGTTTAAGAGGTGAAGTCACGACGTCTTTATTGAAGTAGCAGCACGTTGTCATTAATATTAATGAGAGCTCTTTGTCACCTTTTGTATTTTAGAGGTTTTAACCTGCGTCCTGTTGGGTTCAGATGTTTGGAGTTTCCATTTTCACATTTTCTTTTTGAACAGATTATTAATCACTGAATGATTTCAAGCAGGAACATTGTCTTCTAAACTTACATCATTTATTCTTTATTCAGATTGAGTCACTGCAGTTTGTCAGAGATCAGCTGTGCTTCTGTGGCCTCAGCTCTGAAGTCCAACCCCTCCCATCTGAGAGAGCTGAACCTGAGTGACAACAAGCTGCAGTATTCAGACGTGAAGCTGCTGTGTGATTTTCTGCAGAGTCCACACTGTCGACTGGAGACTCTGAGGTCAGACAACATTTTTAACTTCTGTGCTCAGATTAAGATGATGTGAAAGTTGTGGTGACACTAAACTGCAGACATGAGGCTGATATTATACTGATCCTCACTGAGTATCTTAATGTTGAGCTGCACATTTAAAACCTTCATATAACAAGAAAAATCTACTCTGGATGTCATGTTTTTTAAATCAATGATAATGAAAGATTTATGAAGCTGTATGATGCTTATACTGACTGAATAGTTTAAACTGGAGATGATTTGATCTTCTGACTCCACTTTTCCTAAAAAAAATTCAAATAATAAAAAACACAGTAGATGTCTTTTGTTGACTCTTCCCCAGAATTCATCCTGACATGTTTGCAGTTTTGGAAACTTTGTGATGTTGAGTTGAATGTTAAGTTTTTATTACACTGATCCACACTGACTATCTCAATGATAAAGTCTATTTCTTTTACAGTGGTTTAATCCATTGACTGTGGCAGAGCAGTGTTGAGCTGCACATTTAAAACCTTCATATAAAGAGAAAAATCTACACTGGATAATTCACTGTGATCCTCTTCAACTCTTGATTGTCATCTTATATTCCACATCATGTTTTTTAAGAAAGTGATAATAAAATACATAAACACAATTAATAAATAAGTTATCTCTGTTTCAACAATCAGACAACAACAAATATTCAGTATTTTCTTTTTCCATCAGTTTTATGAAACTATATGATGCTCACACTAGTTCAAACTGAAGATACTTTGATTGAATCTAAAATCAGTTTTTGTGAGTTTTTATTTGTTTGGCTTCACAACATGAGTTTGTATAGATGGAGCCACTGGTGGAGCTGCAGAGTTTAAGAGGTGAAGTCACGACGTCTTTATTGAAGTAGCAGCACGTTGTCATTAATATTAATGAGAGCTCTTTGTCACCTTTTGTATTTTAGAGGTTTTAACCTGCGTCCTGTTGGGTTCAGATGTTTGCAGTTTCCATTTTCTCTTTTTCTTTTTGAACAGATTATTAATCACTGAATGATTTCAAGCAGGAACATTGTCTTCTAAACTTACATCATTTATTCTTTATTCAGATTGAATTGGTGCAGTTTGTCAGAGATCAGCTGTGCTTCTCTGGCCTCAGCTCTGAAGTCCAACCCCTCCCATCTGAGAGAGCTGGAGCTGAGAGGAAACAACCTGCAGGATTCAGACGTGAAGCTGCTGTGTGATCTGAAGGAGAGTCCACACTGTAGACTGGAGACTCTGAGGTCAGTAGAGGGTTGGAGTCAGTTCATGCTGGTTTCAGCAGTATTGTACTAAACACAGTATCAAAGTAAAGATCCAGTATTTCCTGCTTTCCTCAGTGAAGCTGTGAGAGGAGAACGGTGACAGGCTTCATGATTGGACAGAAAGACAGAGAGAGAGCAGTCAGCCAATCAGACGAGCCAGAAGCTTGTTGTGATCGTGTGTTTGAGTTGATGTGAAGACGACTGTTGTTGTTGTGTTCATGTCTACAGGAAATAAAGCTGGATCACAGCTGACAGCATCACAGGATGTATAGAGACAGTGTCCTCATTCATCAAACTGTCGGAGCATCAAATCTGATCTCAAAGTGTTTGTTCTCTCATTTCAACACTGAACAACTGATCAGTTCATCTTTGTCACAGCTCTCAGATCAGTCTGACTGAAGCCTGCACATCACTGGCTCTTATTTCAGAGAACCATCATTACATTTAGTAACCATGTGGTCTGTATACGGACCAGAACCTCTGCTGAAGTCCACAAACCACAGCTGATGTTGAACATAATAAATATAGATGCTGGTTTCTAACAGCTTTGAACCCAAACAGCCGTCCATCATTAAAGAGAGCAGTGAATATCTGTGTTCCTGCAGTCATGATGCGTTCAGGGACTGTCAGCAGTTTATTTCCACTGTGTCCTTCAGTGAAAGCTGCAGAGTAAACAGACTTGATGTCCAAAGTGTCTGCAGGTCTGTGAGCTTCACTCCAACACGTTAACATGAGCTGAAAGGAAGCTGGCTACGCTACACAGCCGCTCCACTTGTGGTCTGAACAGGACTGAAGTCCTGCTGGTCTTTATATCACTGACTGACAGCTGATGGAGGGAGTCTCTGTCAACACTTATTTATCACTTTACTGTCTCTCTGCTTCTCTCATCAGGTGGTGATCTCTGTCAGAGTGATGAGGAAGGTGGAGGTGTTGAGAGGATCAGCTGTGTCCTGATGATCCAGAGAGGTTGAAGCAGCACCATCAGCTGGTGGGTGGAGAGGCTCTGACTGGGCCGTGTTACTGGGAGGTGGAGTGGAGAGGAGAGCTTCATCCAGCAGTGACTGACGGACCAATCACAACAAGTGGAGATGACTGTCAGTGCTGCAGTGTGAACTGCTCTGAGATCAGCTCCACTGTCACACACAATGTCCAGTCCAGCATCGTCCCTGTGTTCCTCTGGATGTGACAGAGTATCATCAGTGTATCTGGACTGCTCTGCTGCTGCTCTGTCCTTCTACACAGTCTCTGCAGACACACTGACGCTCCTCCACTCCTTCTGCTCCACACTCAGACACCTCCTCCACCTGGAACCTGGACGTGAGTCTGCATCACGTTCTGTCTTTCTTCTTCTGATTCAGTCAGTCTGTTTATACACTGACTGGTTGTTGAATGATGGAGAACGCCTGTTCATTTTCATATTATGCTGTAAAATGGAGGTTGATGTCAGAATGCAGAAGTCTGCAGTGTCATATTCATCAGTGCAAGATTATTTCTGTACATGTTCTTTATTCTGTGTGTTTAGATTTTTTATTGCATATGAATCTCTATATTCTGGGACAGATTGCATTGTTTGTAGAGGCACTGCTGTTGAACTGAATGTTACAACACTAACAATTGTTATGAAATGGGATCAATTTCTCCAAATGTAACACGTTCAAAATATTAGTAATTAATGTTTGTTTGGGCTGCAGATGGAAAAAAACTACTAACTCTGTTACAATGCATCTCTTCTGCTTGTGTGAGATTACTGTTACTTTTATTCTAATAATCCCTGAAAAATACATGGAATTAAATGAATATTGTATTTAAAGTTAAATGTTTATTCTTTTGTAATGAGCAAAACATTTATTAAACAATATTTTGATGGTTCCACTTGTGTTGATCAATGTAATTAATCAATTAATTAATGAATTTTTTCAGAATATTCACTTTTTTCTCAGAATTTTTTACTATTTTCCAACAAATCCTCCCGTGATGTTTTACAGGTAATTGTGTGAAATGGACCATGTAAAAGTTGAGGAGTTGCTCTCTCACAATGAGGTAATTTTATACGACACAGTTAATGTGTAAAACTGCAGCTCCTGTTTTAACTCCAGCTGACTGATGACATCGTTGGTTCTGTCTCAGGGACCTTTTGAACAAACACAAAACAAAACATGGAGTCCAATAATAAATGTCAGCAGGGCTGAGATGTTCCTTTAAACATGTTCTCCAACAGTGTCACTAATTACCTGTTCAAAATGTACTCAGGGACGTCATCCAGGTATCACAAGATTAAAGTCATGTAACTTGATTACTTTCCTTTACTTATGCTAATAAAGACGAGAGAAAAGAAATATCAATAAGATGACTTTTATTTAATGTTAATAACGAGTGTATATTCTTACAGAATACACAGTTACAGACAGTATATCATTCTTTATTTTGAAATTGTAATCTTGTTAGTGATCCCCTTTGTTACTGAATGCATCTGTAATCTAATTACATCTTGTATTTCTGTAACTTTACTCGAATACAGTTCCCTTTTTTGTGTCCGAATTATGTCATATGCTTTTAAATATGTAAATGTTTTATATGATGAACTTTAACAGAAAATCCACAAAGAATAGCATGAGTCCATCTTTACTGTTGATTTGTAAAATGTTTTTATTATTATTATTGTATTACTATATTATATCTCAATTATACAGAGAATGTGTGCATTAATTGAAGCATCAGTGTGTTTTGTGAATTGACTGTGTGTGTCAGACGTGTGAGTCTGTTCTGACCTCCGGTGGCTGAACTTCACCTCGCTGCAGTCATGTGGAGGTGAAATCTCTGCTGGAAGAGGCTGCAGCCATGAAACTCCTCCAGAAGAGGTCAGTGAAACCATCTGTCTGATCCAGTGCTGTGTCATGTTAACACCACAAGCTTGTGCAGTGTTTGCAGAGCGGGACTCAGCTGAACTCAAATGCTTTTTTCAGTTTATTTTCAAACAGGACAACAACAAAAACATATGAAAAAATAAAGCTTTACAACCAAATGGCAGTGATATGTTCAGAAAACATCTATACAATTTATAAAGTCATTACGTGGAGCTGTCTGCACATTCAGAGGCCGACTGTACATAAAATATATAAAATACGTGCCATAACAACAACAGACAAAGCCTCATGAGAGAGTCTTAAAAGAAACACAGTGTATTAAACCATCGTCACACCAGCAGCTCATCAGTAGTGTTAGAAAAAAAAACCTCCCCTTGGGACCAAATTTCCACCTGACACCTGAACTCATCCTCAATGTCCGGTGTCTTTATTTTCATAGATTTAAAGGTGCAATGTGCAAGAATTTTGGTTGAAAACATGAATTTATCATCAACAAAATGTAAAGGAATAACAGGTTTGGTGTTAAGATGTCTATGTGTTGTGTTGTGGAGATATGGGTGATACATGAATGAAACCGGTGGCCAATCCTACATATTGCACCTTTAATTTCTTTGCTATTTTGTTCAAGTGTGGACGACATGAGGCAGAGGAGGAACAGCAGACTGTACTTCACAGGCCAAAGTCTCCCTCATACAAGATTAAAAATATATATAAAAAGCACCATAGCAGAAACTGTGCAGTGTCCTCGTCCTCATTTTTCAGTCTGGATGAAGATGTTTGCCTCCAAAACACAGATCTGAAGGTCTTGTTTCAACACGGCTCCACTGAAACAGTAATAACAAAATGTCCTGAGACGCCGGAGTACGTCTCAAGTTTATTTCCACTTCCTGTCCAGTTGACATTAATGTCTTCATGGAAGATATGTGCATGTAGTGCCGTCACAGCCTTTCTTTGGTTTCCCTTCAGTGTTTTTCTTCATTATTAAGATTCCTGCAAACAAAATTTAACAGAATTTAGTCCTGAAACATGTAACGTTCAAAACTCCTCTTCATTCAACTGTTGCAGAGGACAATAAATGTAAATATCACAGCAATAGAATAGAATTAATCAGGCTTATTTTTCAACTTTCAACGAAGGAAAAAGGTTTAAAGATATAAAATGCAGGATTCTTCAACTTTAATATACAGAATACTTACTTTAAAGGTAATACTTCTTCTTCTTCACCACTTGTTGTTTGTTTGTCATTATTTGTTGTTTGTGTCTGAGTCAAAAAGACATTACAGTTAGTTCACAACACAACACAGGCAAAATATAAGATCATGCTAAATTATTGATACTATTATTATTATATTTACCTTTTTAAACTTTTGACAAATCCTTTCTTTATATTTTATGAAGAGTACGACCAAGACCCCTAAAATTAAAACAACTAAAGCTCCAATTACTCCACCTATAACATGAGAGGTGCCTGAAACAGAAAGAGATTTAGTTTTTTAATCTTTATACCAATCAGATTTCATAAGTTCAGTCTCAGCACCTGTAGCATCAAGATGTAGCGTGAACCTTTATGTGTGTGTAAACATGCACAAGTATTAAACCTGATGTTACTACTTATTACTTTGCACTTGATGCCACCTCACCTTGACTTTTCACCATCTTCAGGAAGGTGTTGGTGATGTATGTCTCGTCGTCGTCACTGAGTTCACAGGTGTACGTTCCCTCCTGATCTGAAGATAAGTCCTTCAGCGTGAGGCTGCCTGACGCAGATACATCCTTCACGTGCTCCCTCCACTGCGCTGAGGCCGTGTAGGAGACGTCGGCCCTGGTCTGGCTCAGGACGATCTGACTGTGGTTGAACCTCCAGATGAGGCCTGTGTGGGCAGATTTTGGATCACCGCAGGGGATTGTTGTTTTACCGCCTGAACCGCTGATAGAAGCTGAAATGACACAGAAACACAGAAACAAATGAAACAATCCACTGAATATCTGATGTCTGAGCTCATTTTGAGGACAGTTCCACAGTGACTGCAGGAAACTCTTACTTTCTTTGAACAAAGTGGTCCTGCTGTTTCTGCCGGTGCTGACGGTGCAGCTGTAGGTCAGATCAGTGACGCCGTCTGAACGGATCAGAGAACTACTGATGCTGTAGAGCCGCTGTTCAGTCTGCTGGACTTTGGTTCGTTCCTTGAAGGTGAAGTTTGTTGGAGGGTTGGTGGACCAGGTGAGCTTAGGCTCAGGGTAGATCCCCTCTGAGCTGCAGGTGATGCTGTTTCCTGCCTGCTGAATGTGGACTTTACGGACCGGAGCTGCAAAAGACAAGATTCACACATTTCAACACATTTTGAAAGCGGTGACCTGATGATGACAGCTTCAGCCCGTGTTATTCATGCTGTGTTTTCTTGGGTTTTACTTGTTCCTTCCTTCATGTTCTCTGCACCTAATGTCGTTTATCCAAAGACATGAAGCGCCCCAGAACCTTGAAGATGAGATTTCATGAGCTGCCATCCCAGATGTTAAGATGTGCTAATACCTCGACGAAGGGTTCAGAGTAACTATAGTGACTGAAAGAAGGTGCAGTAATGCAGCACTTGCACTTCAGCCTACAGACTTTGGTCTCAGAGGATGACAAATCAAATGATCACAGTTTTTATTACTTTTTATTAGTTTTCCATTCTTTATATGAGGTCATTAAAGGAACCACTGGGCTCAGAATGAGAGTTTCTGTAGGTGGTGGCTAGAACTGCTCCGGCTCGAGCATGTTCTTCCAAACAAAGCAGAAATGTAACATTTATCATGGCTTTGTAGCATTTTTTTTTCCATAAGATTCAATGTGTGTTTCAACATTATCCAAACAACAGGGGGAAAAACATGTTTTTAAACAACCAGTGTGTTAGACAGACGGGTATAAAGTGTCCAGAGTCACTACAAATGAAGAAAATCATGCATTTCTCTTCAAACTCTCCACAATCACAAGTGCTTCTCCAGAGAGACCTTCTCCTTCTTGCAATCAGCACAATAAGTCTGTGATTAGGTTTATTGTGCCGGGGCTCTTATCAACGCGATGACCTCTTTCACACAGCCCTGACTGAATCGTGTTTCAGTCTCCTCTCCCTGGGAATGAAATGGTATCAGCCCAGGTGTCTGAATACTGCAGCTGAGAAAGCTCAACACACTGCAACGTGAGAAAACAAAAGCACTTGGAGGAAATGCACATTTGCAGCAATTCGACAGCAAAAATCCTCCATTCACTCTTTTAAGGCCAATTTAAAAACTGTAAAATGTGTTTGTGCAGCTCGACTGCCTCACCTAAAAAAAAAAAAGCTGCACTTAAACACACGTTAAAGCTGCAGCCGACAGCCAGCTAGCTCACACATGCGCTGTTATTACAAAGCAGCATTGTTCGCAACACTCTTGCCAATACAGTCTCTTCTAATCAAGAATACGTCTGATAAAAAGTTACAAATGACACTGGCAAAGAGGTGAAAAGTGACTACAGTGACTTCTCTCTTTCTGCTTCCCTTCTCATGCATGCATTTGCTTTGCTAAACAGCCAAACAGAGAGTTTGACCCACACCGACAGTCTGGAAAAAGCTGCTGACTACTCTGAGGAGTGCCGATGGTGTCACAGTATGCACACTTGCAGTCTAACGCACTTAAGTATGCATTCAAATGACACTGAGTAAGTTGGCAGGATGAAAAAATGATGCCAAAGCAAAAGAAACCTGACCTGCACTGAAGGCAGCCGGCTTTAATCATGCCGCGTCGGGCCGAGCCATGAACACAGCATTACACTGAAGCCTCGCACCATTTTGGGATGTTGCGTCCCTATTTTTAGCTCGTAAATGTTTGTGTTCTCTGTACTATGAATTTCCTACCTTCCACATTTAGGTAGATAAATAACTCGTGGTTGCCAGTGATGGTGCTTGTATAACACTTGTATCTGCCCTCGTCCTGAAACTGCACTCCTGTCAGCCGGAGCGAGGCGTTCCCTTTGGAGATCTGGTCCCGGAACAGTGACGTCCTGGCTTTGAAGCGCTGGTCTTGGTAGGCGAGCTGGTCCTGGCCGTGGTAGTAGGAGTGGACGGTGTTTTCTTTTCCATTCACCTGAATCCAGTGGATGACGACTTCGTCACCCGGCTGAAAGCTGCACGGTAAGATGCAGCTGTTGTTAAAGACGCAGATTTCTGCATCTGAAAAACACCAGGTGAAGAAACATCCATCAGGGTTCAGTTCAAGGAGAAGTGAGCCTCTTTAAAAGCTGATGGTTATTAACTTTTTTGATCAAATTCAAATCACATTAATCACTTATAATCATGGAGAGCTAAATGTCCTCCAGACATCACGACAGGGTCAGTAGAGACGGAGAAGCCTTTGCTTGCTACTGATACGAACAACTGTGTGTCGTCACTATAACAACAGAGGTCGAAACTACATTGATGGGTAATGTGGGCTCGTCGGGGCATAATAATGATTATAATAGTAATAATTGGCTTGTAATGGTAAGTATGACCTCTTTTCCTAGTATACCTGGTGGGGTATACTCCCCTAGTACAGATCAAGGCGTAGTGTTGGTGAATGCAGCCTTGAATCAACTCCTCCCACAACATATTCCCTAATCAGGGCCAAGCGATGAGGCACCTGTGTGCCATTGTTCTGCCTCTGCTGTGGCGGGCAGTGTTTGGTGTCCATGTGACGAATCCCTGTTTGTCCCTCACCAGAGTGCTTTGTGTGTTTATGTCTGGTGCACAGGGTGGTTCACCTGCACAACAACACAGATGTTTTCCTGCAGTTTTGCCTTTAGTTTAGTGTTTCATTAGCGTTGTAGTTTGTTTGAACTATTATTTGTTTTCCTGAGTTAGATTTAAGGTTGAATTTGTTAAGACCAACTGGTTACCTCACTTTACTTTGTTATTTTGTTACCTTGTTTATTTGATGACTTGTTTTTCTGATTTGTTTAGTTATTTTCCTAAGCAGAGTGCTTTATTGTTGGGAGGCGCCCGTGGTGAGGTCCCTTCACTTTTTGCATGCGAGGAAACACGGTTCACACTATCGACTGCACCATTTTGCTGTGAGGTTCGCTGTGCTGCACTGAAGGTGAGGAGTGGTACCACCCCTGGACACTGCCGCTGTGTAGTCTGCCCTCCACATGTGGCCTCAGCTCAGTTTTCCTTTTTCATAGTCATGGTTGGACCGACTTTTAATAAAATTACACTGATTTTCTATTTAATATTTCATATTGAGGCCTTTTTAAAGGATAATTGTAATAAAGTTATTTATATTCACCTTACTGATTTTTTTCATTTGCTCAGTAACCCTTTCTCTCCCTCTCAGCAGTTCCAACCCCTGCCTGTTTACATTGATTATTTTGATTATTGTTCAAAATAAAACCTTTCATTTATAACTAACGTCTCTGCCTATTCAAGAACGAGCCTGTGTGTCCAGTCTGAGGTTTAAATATTTCTTGGTTGCAAGTCCCCGGGTGGTTTTGTGTGGCTTCCCCCTGTAGTGCCCCACTAGTGTTTGTTTTGTTTTTTTTGCCTAAACCTAAGCAGAGCACACAAGTGACGAGAGAGGAATGGAAAATCCAACCTGAACAAAAGTGAAGTTGCAACATAAAGAAAACGTCCAGTTTTAACTTATCTGTAGTTTTGCAGAAACGTGGCTAACATTTATTCTGGCCGTTGAGTTGGAATAAAAATATTTATCTGTGTGGCTTTAAGAGTAGAAAATATAGAAAACAAAATATTTTAAAGTCAGGAAAATGTGGAATGTTCTCTGGATGATAAAGTGAAACATCTTTAGTTGATCATGAGGTGAGTTACAGGAAACATTCATGATACATTCTTTGTGTGTGTAGGAATGAAGCCAAACAGGTTGCACAAGATTCAGGTAAATCTTTCCCTGATCTTCTTTCTACACTTCTTAGCAATTGGTTTATTTTATTGCTTCACTTCCTTATATTTTGATTGTCAAAATCATTTTTCTTGCAGATAAAATGGAGGTGTGGGTTTTTTTTCTTGTTAGATAAACATAATCACTCTGAACTTTGTCACTTGACTAAAGTCCACAGCATGACTCTGGTAATAATCAATATTTTAAAAAAAACCTAAATCAATGAATTAGCTTGTTGTGTTTTTACTTTTACTCAACAGTTAAATGTTTAACTCACACTGACCTATGTTCTCACTTATCTCTACTTTTTCTGGCTGTGTACATAGTTTCAGTGTTAAGTGCTGACATGTTAGATTCACTCCGTCACCCAGTATAGTTCAGGTGAAGGTCATTTTACAGCTTATCTACAACACATGAAACTGAGTTCTCTCCTATTATAATGAGATGGCAGCTTCAGTTTAATAAGACATTAAAAAACATCTAAAACTGTGACACGAACACCAAAACTAGAGAGAGAATGTGTAGTTTCTTTGTGTTTTTAGGTGGATTGATTCAACAGTTTTTATTATAGGTATATCTGAATTCATTATATTTCCTGGTGAAAGAAAATGACTCCTGTACTAAGTTTAAACACATCTGTGATCTAAGTTTAGACTGGAAGAAGATCAGATGGGCTGTGAACGCCTCACTCACCTCCTCTGTTAGAAGTCCACAGAAAGGTGAGGACCACCAGGTACACAGGACACCTGACCACAGACATCCTCTTCTTAAATGTCCTCCGTCCTTCTGTAGTTCACTGGACACAAACACAATCACTTCACAGTTTACAGCGGGAGTTTCACCTCAAGGTCGAGGCCGCCCAGCTGGTCCGACTGGTTTAAAGTTTCATAAGCACTCATCCAGTAAGAGTATGAGCTATTTTAGCCTCGGCGTCAGCGCTCTCTCTCTCTCTCTCTGTGTGTGTGTGTGTGTGTGTGTTGACAAAGGTCAAGTTGTAATGAGCAGCGTTGTAACATATAAAGTGAGGGTGGAGTCTGCTGATTGGAGTATTCAGATCTTTTAATTAATCTCTATCAGGCTTCCTGCTAACAGGAAGTAACTGACCAAACTAACAGCTAATCTTATCAGTTAATGATCTAACAAAACTGACAAAGTTAACCTTACCTGTTAGGAGTGGTCTTTTTAAAAGATGACTCAAGAAGAGATTACAAAGAAAAGTGAAATACAAAAACGCCTTCAACCATTGTGAGTCAACCCAGTATCACGCCAAACCTTTGAAAAGTCACGTAGGTAAAATAAATATGTAACATCCGTTACATCTTCAGAATGAAGTCTCTACGGTGCGGTTCACTGAGGCGGGGTCAAGGGGAGAGGAAAAGTCACGGATCTCAACTAAAATCCACCGTGTTTGGAGAACATTGGACAACGCTGTTTATCTTACAGAGACCTGTCTCCAACACATCTTTACAGAGACCTGTCTCCACCTTATCTTTACAGAGACCTGTCTCCATCTCATCTTTACAGACCTGTCTCCATCTCATCTTTACAGACCTGTCTCCACCACATCTTTACAGAGACCTGACTCCACCACATCTTTACAGAGACCTGTCTCCACCACACATTTACAGAGACCTGTCTCCACCTTATCTTTACAGAGACCTGTCTCCATTTCATCTTTACAGACCTGTCTCCACCACATCTTTACAGAGACCTGACTCCACCACATCTTTACAGAGACCTGTCTCCACCACATCTTTACAGGGACCTGTCTCCATCTCATCTTTACAGAGACCTGTCTCCATCTCATCTTTACCGAGGCCTGTCTCCACCTCATCTTTACAGGGACCTGTCTCCATCTCACCTTTACAGAGACCTGACTCCACCATATCTTTACAGAGACCTGTCTCCATCTCATCTTTACAGACCTGTCTCCACCACATCTTTACAGAGACCTGACTCCACCACATCTTTACAGAGACCTGTCTCCACCACATCTTTACAGGGACCTGTCTCCATCTCATCTTTACAGAGACCTGTCTCCATCTCATCTTTACCGAGGCCTGTCTCCACCTCATCTTTACAGGGACCTGTCTCCATCTCACCTTTACAGAGACCTGACTCCACCATATCTTTACAGAGACCTGTCTCCATCTCATCTTTACAGAGACCTGACTCCACCATATCTTTACAGAGACCTGTCTCCATCTCATCTTTACAGACCTGTCTCCACCACATCTTTACAGAGACCTGTCTCCACCACACATTTACAGAGACCTGACTCCACCACATCTTTACAGAGACCTGACTCCACCACATCTTTACAGAGACCTGTCTCCACCTCATCTTTACAGAGACCTGTCTCCATCTCATCTTTACAGAGACCTGACTCCACCACATCTTTACAGAGACCTGTCTCCATCTCATCTTTACAGAGACCTGTCTCCACCACACATTTACAGAGACCTGTCTCCATCACATCTTTACAGAGACCTGTCTCCACCTCATCTTTACAGAGACCTGTCTCCATCTCATCTTTACAGAGACCTGACTCCATCTCATCTTTACAGAGACCTGTCTCCACCACACATTTACAGAGACCTGTCTCCATCACATCTTTACAGAGACCTGTCTCCATTTCATCTTTACAGAGACCTGACTCCACCACGTCTTTACGGAGACCTGTCTCCACAACATCTTTACAGAGACCTGTCTCCATCTCATCTTTACAGAGACCTGTCTCCACCACATCTTTACAGAGACCTGTCTCCACCACATCTTTACAGAGACCTGTCTCCATCTCATCTTTACAGAAACCTGTCTCCACCACATCTTTACAGAGACCTGTCTCCACCACATCTTTACAGAGACCTGTCTCCATCTCATCTTTACAGAGACCTGACTCCACCACGTCTTTACAGAGACCTGTCTCCACCACATCTTTACAGAGACCTGTCTCCATCTCATCTTTACAGAGACCTGACTCCACCACGTCTTTACAGAGACCTGTCTCCATCTCATCTTTACAGAGACCTGACTCCACCACATCTTTACAGAGACCTGTCTCCATCTCATCTTTACAGAGACCTGTCTCCACCACACATTTACAGAGACCTGTCTCCATCACATCTTTACAGAGACCTGTCTCCACCTCATCTTTACAGAGACCTGTCTCCATCTCATCTTTACAGAGACCTGACTCCACCACATCTTTACAGAGACCTGTCTCCATCTCATCTTTACAGAGACCTGTCTCCACCACACATTTACAGAGACCTGTCTCCATCACATCTTTACAGAGACCTGTCTCCATCTCATCTTTACAGAGACCTGACTCCACCACGTCTTTACGGAGACCTGTCTCCACCACATCTTTACAGAGACCTGTCTCCATCTCATCTTTACAGAGACCTGTCTCCACCACGTCTTTACAGAGACCTGTCTCCACCACATCTTTACAGAGACCTGTCTCCACCACATCTTTACAGAGACCTGTCTCCACCACATCTTTACAGAGACCTGTCTCCATCTCATCTTTACAGAGACCTGACTCCACCACGTCTTTACAGAGACCTGTCTCCACCACATCTTTACAGAGACCTGTCTCCATCTCATCTTTACAGAGACCTGACTCCACCACGTCTTTACAGAGACCTGTCTCCACCACATCTTTACAGAGACCTGTCTCCATCTCATCTTTACAGAGACCTGACTCCACCACGTCTTTACAGAGACCTGTCTCCACCTCACCTGTCTCCATCTCATCTTTACAGAGACCTGACTCCACCACATCTTTACAGAGACCTGTCTCCATCTCATCTTTACAGAGACCTGTCTCCACCACACATTTACAGAGACCTGTCTCCATCACATCTTTACAGAGACCTGTCTCCACCTCATCTTTACAGAGACCTGTCTCCATCTCATCTTTACAGAAACCTGACTCCACCACATCTTTACAGAGACCTGTCTCCATCTCATCTTTACAGAGACCTGTCTCCACCACACATTTACAGAGACCTGTCTCCATCACATCTTTACAGAGACCTGTCTCCATCTCATCTTTACAGAGACCTGACTCCACCACGTCTTTACGGAGACCTGTCTCCACCACATCTTTACAGAGACCTGTCTCCATCTCATCTTTACAGAGACCTGTCTCCACCACATCTTTACAGAGACCTGTCTCCACGACATCTTTACAGAGACCTGTCTCCACCACATCTTTACAGAGACCTGTCTCCATCTCATCTTTACAGAAACCTGTCTCCACCACATCTTTACAGAGACCTGTCTCCACCACATCTTTACAGAGACCTGTCTCCATCTCATCTTTACAGAGACCTGACTCCACCACGTCTTTACAGAGACCTGTCTCCACCACATCTTTACAGAGACCTGTCTCCATCTCATCTTTACAGAGACCTGTCTCCACCTTGTCTTTGTGGGCTAATGGACCTTGAGTTATATTGTTTTGTCACATCTCATATAAAAAGCAGACACAAACCTTCATTGATTAGTCTTTTTAATAACATTACATTAATTATGACACATTAGTGAAAGAGGTCAAGTATAATTCAGGAAACGTGACGCATGTTTACAGCAAAATGTGGCAGTGCAGAGAGAATCAGAAACCCTTTGATTCTGCCGCAGATAATGTATTTATGACAGAAAGTTAAACATTAATCTCTCCACGTCAATACGAAAGTCTGTATTGTTCAGTCACATCAGTGATTCACAGTCACATTCATCTTTATAATCCAGGAAACAGTTTCCAGAAGGTGCTTGACCTCTTGGATTGTCCTTTTCAGCAGGACTCAGGTGCAGGTAGCAGAACATGAACTCAAGCTTTGAATTTAAAAATCCAGCCCGTGCAAGTGCTGATTCCCTCCTAGAGCCAGGGATGACAGACGGAAGCCTCAGGAGAAAAGACATCCTCAAATATCGTATCATTCAAATCAAGGCTCTTTTTTGCATATTGAAGTTCACAAGTTTGTGATGCAGCGTTTTGCTCCTCAGCCTCATGTAACTTTTCAAATGATCCTTGAAGTTCAATGCCTTTTTCACGCTGAATAGTGCTAAAAAATGCTGAACCTCAGGAACTAAATCAGAAACTAGAAGTCCATTTCACGTACTCCTGTTTCATCTCCACCAGAGTGAAACAGACGAGACTCGACCACATAAAACTTTAAAAAAACAAACATCACAAACAATGTTTGCTCCTTGTCCTTGTGGCACCACAAGCTTGCCTAGTGTCTAAATAGACACCTCGTCAAACCAGCAATAAAAAATGACCATGATAGTAAATGTGCACACATTTTTGTTGATTAAATTTGCGAGCTTTGACGCACAAATATGTGTCGTTTCATAACATCGTTATGCAACATCGTGAGAGAAGAGTTATATATAAAAACACTGTGAATTAATGCCTGTTTCCATTTATTATGTGATTATCAAGAGTCTGCATGTTTGATATAAGCACTGGGTGACAACAATTCTCAAATTGGGAAAAACCATCATGCAGAAGAAGAGGGTGCAACAAGATGATGCGATTAAAAGATGCTTTACACGATGTTAAGTATGATAAACTGTGCTGGACAAAAGGTTGGCAGTTTGAACGCTGCCTCCCCTTCTTGAAATGCATCATTGCTTTTATTTATTTTTTTGCTACAATAACACCTTTTATTTCCTCGACAATGTCAAATTTTCAGTTGAAACCCAGTACTTCAAATCCTGGTGAGATCCGTCTAAAAGTGAAAGTTTAACCATCTTTAAATAAACGTCTACTAAAACAGACAGCCACAATTTAAATGCGTTTTAGCCTCGACGTCAGGTTTACGTAAAGACGGCTATTATATTTAGACATAGGATCGCTTGCTAACGTAAAAATAATACAAAATAAAATATTTATAACAGCCTAAATTTGAGGATCAAAAATTCAAATATAATTTAAATAATAAAGATAATAAGGAATGATATTCAAATGTGATCGTAGACGAAGAATGACAGCAATAATGGAAGCGCAGCTCTCGTCTCAACAAATTGTCTCATTAGAC
This sequence comes from Pagrus major, assembly GCF_040436345.1. Classification (NCBI taxonomy): domain Eukaryota; kingdom Metazoa; phylum Chordata; class Actinopteri; order Spariformes; family Sparidae; genus Pagrus; species Pagrus major. Next base: position 26,423,191 of record NC_133233.1, on the reverse strand, counting down.
TACTGACTGAGCTAAGCTAACGAGGTAACTAGGTGGCTAACGGGCCTGAGAGCTTCACTTTCCCCCTTCATTCACTCCTTATTGAACAGAATGGTGCATGATAGTGGACACAATGTCCTGGGAGGGTAAACGCAACAGTAGAAAGGACATCGAGGCACTTTGTACGAGCTATTGTGGCCGTCTGGCTAGTTCACCTGCTGGCCCTGTTTGCATCGTCACGATTTCACAGAGCGAGAACCAAATATTTCATAAAGACGCACAGATTCATTTTGCTGTGACGAGGCCTTAAAGCAGACAAAAGGTTTCAAACTGCTAAGACGTCTGCAAACGTTTCCCCAGGACGAGCAGGGACTTTCTGGGGCCAAGAACTACGGTGGAGGAACCGAACTCACATCTGTGTTCCAGGTAAAGTTGCTGAGTTCAGAAGAAAAGTTCCTGTGATGGAAAATCCTTTTTTTTTTTTTTGAATCAGCGTGAGCCGTCTTCAGGGATCGTCACGAGAAAACAGTTCCCGAACGGCAGATTTACAGCTTCACTGTCAGGGTCATGAGGACGCTGGAAGCATTTTGTTGTTTGTTTTCTACACTCGAGCATGAACAGTGAAAACAGTTTATCAGGGTGTCATTCAAAGTTCACAGGGACCTACGAGAAGAGTCCCTTGTTGGAAAAACACCCCGATGTGCCCAAAAAATAATTATGTGTTTAAAAAGCTTGTAAGAAACGTTGTGTTTCTAAGCAGCTGTTCGTTCTGTGTCAGTGTGTAGCTGTGTGCGTGCTTGATTTGTTAGTATCTAGTTAGTTTTAAGTGTTTCCAGGTTGTGGTTTCGGTTTGTTCTCAGGTCAACTGGGTTCCAGTCTGGAGGCCCGACTGTCCGTTGGTGCTGCCCACAGTCAGAGGTCTGCTCTCATTCAGGTTACTGTCGGCTGTCGAGTCTGTAAGAATGAGAAAAAGACACTCTGGATAAGAAGATGAAGAAACAAAGACCATGAAGTAAATTCAAAGCTGTTGTTTGGACTACAGACATGATTTTGGGCTCTTCTGAAAGTTTATAAGTGGATTTCTTTTCCACAAGCTGTCAGAAGCTAAATTGTATCACCTAAGTTCCTTAATGCAAAAATGGTCATGATTTGGGTTTTAGTGTTTGGTGTGTATTTTCTGCATGAGCATTAATCTCATTTTAGTTCTTTATTTCCTTATTTACACTAACTTTGTGCAGATAAAAGAGTCAAAAACGAGTGCTTAACAGCCTATTCAAAGAGCAAAACACACAAAACTACACAAACCTGCATAATTTTCCAAGTTTTAATTAATAATAAACTATATATTACTGGATTACTGTGAAATGTTCCTTTAACTATAACTCCTCCGGTGGGCACTTATAAGTGGCGGCTGCTGAATAAACAGATATTAAATGACAATATAGTCAAGTACTTATTTAGTTATACAGTTATAATTGTATATTAAACACTTAAAATGTCCTTATATCTGCTTACAAGAATATAATCATGAGTAATAAAGTATTGGTTGAATGTTTGCGTGCTGCTTATAAATGCTCAATAATGGGACATAAAATAAAACAGTACAAATTTCCTGCAACGGAAACATGTTTTTTTTCTGCTTTTATCTTCTGTTTATCATCTCACAACCCCTCAGAGTCATGTCAGGGTCCGTTAACGAGGTTCTGACACCAGAACTAATACAAGAACCCGCAGTAAATCCTGTCTTCGTAAAGGTTTAATGTTCAGTTTCTATTTAAGATGGGTGTTAAATCAACTTTACAGTCATTTGGTGCTGCTTCTTTTGTATTCATCCACCTCGCTTATATCAATTAAGGTGAACTGAGTTACAGCAGAATCAGAGCAAAGACGTAATCTATCGCTCCATCTAGTGTCTGGACCCGGTGGTGCAGGAAGTGATATTATCTAAAGATTTTAATGACTGACCTTTGACTAAATGCAGCTCTGTCACCTCTTCAGGGTCGTTTCTGGGCTTCGAAGCGCCTCCTGAGTGAGAGATGACAGAGACGTAACGTGTGAGAACGGACCCAAGAAATCAGCATTAAAGTCTTGACGTTGCACTTAAGTCTGATTGAATGAACTATCTCTGTGTTTTTATGGTTTTAATCATCCATTGTGATAAGTTTATTACTAGTAAGTACTATACAAATAAATGTGTTATCATTGTTGAAGGTCAGAGCAGCCACCAGCAACTACGGTCAACAAAAGCAAGGAGATAAAGACGGAGAAGAAATTCCCCAGACTCCCTTTTAAAACTGCTCACTTTTGATTGTTGTTGAGTCAGAAGAAACTTTAAGGACTTTGTGAAACGCTCGCTATGACAAATTCTTCATTATTTGGACCTTCTTGTAAATTCGGCATATGTTTTACATCAATTCATTTCTTTTTAGTGTATAAACTGGCGTGTTTATTTGCATATAGAGCAGAAAATTGAGGTCCAATCACACGTTTTTTCACGCCTACGTCCGTTGTCCATGTTTTGCTTGTTGTCACAGTCATCACCTGGTTTATATTCCAGTTCTTCTGGAGTATTTATTTTCATGTGTAACTTAATAAATAGCACTTCTGTGTGTGTAATAATGAGGATGGAGCTTCATACGGATGCAGTATTTGGATATTAATTGAAAACGAATGTCACTTGTTTTCATATTAGATTGTATATCAATGCCGGCTGTAGACTCGGAGGTTTTCTATCCGCTAGTTTCAGTTTATTTCACAAGTTGAAAGGCGAATTTACTTAAACGTAAAGAACTTAGTGAAGTGATTATGAACCAGGCTCAATTTAAAGATACACTGTGGAGTTTTTAGGGAAGACATTTTAAAAAGACCAGAAAGAGATGTGATTAATGAAGAAAGTGAAGAGACTGAATAAACTGAATAAACAAACCGTCCTTTAACGCTGACGCCGCTTGTATGACCTACGTTGACCATTAACAAACACGACTGGCAGTTTCTGTGTTATTATAGTTATTCTTTACTCAAGTATGACTCTGAGAACGTGGCATGTTGTGCAACCCGTAAAGCTTCAACATTAAAAGTAGGGAACAATGCACTCAGCTCATGTTTAGACTGAAATACTAGGAGCTGAATCTTTATTTTTAATGGACAATCGAAAAAGGAAAAACAAGGTAACCGGTCCATCCCAGCAGAGGGAGCCACATCCTTATTCAAGCAGAGAATCTCTCGTTACCGCCTCTCTGCCTCAGCTGTGGTCGTAGGGACAGGAGATTTAATTTGCTTGTTTCTTACTATTGAATATAAAGTTTGGTCTGTTGTGTTTTTAAATTGATACATGAGATTCTGTGCTTGTAAAGGATTATGTGGGCTGTTTTTGTTGTTCTTTTTTTTTCTTTGCTGTAGCGACAATATGAAAATGCTTCTTACTTTTGCTACTTCAAGTACATTTTGCTGACAATATATATTTATTTATTTTAACCTTCTCTCAGACAAATATCTGAAAAAGTGCAGCACAACCAGTTGCTCTTCCTAATTTCATCTACATTTTCAGGACTTTGTTGGTAGTGCACAGTTTATTTCTGCCTTTTACCTACTTTAGAAAGTGCAACATTTTTTATTTAATTTGCAAAGACTATCACTGAATGCTGTGTATGATTATTTATTGGTGCGTGGCCAACTGAACAGCTGCCTTACACGGTGCTAAATTAAACAAACATTTTGAAAAATTCTTGATTTTGGAAGATCTTCTAGCAAAATCCAAACAAAAATGTTGACCTATTCCTTTAAAAGTGAAAATTATTCATGGTAATCGCGAGTCCATCTTTACCTTTCACCTTCAGGTAGGCTAGCATTCCCGCCAGAGCCAAAACCAGCACCGCAATCACCAGGCCGACAATCCACCAATAAGACGGCGCCTCTGCTGTACTTCGCTGACCTGCACACAGGTAAAAAATAAAAAATACACACATTAATACAAAATCACACCGGTTAATACATGAAACAGCAAATAAAATGTGAACCGTTTGTTTAATTATGCAAGTACAGCTTCAACCTCATCGTCCCAGATGTTTGTGCCTTTTGCTATTTGCTGAATTTCGTTATTATTTTGATTCTTTGTGTATTCTCAACCTCACCAGCTGCTTATTTTCCCCCCGTCGTGAACATCCATTAATATTTTGTCCAGACGCAGAGAACAAGGTGACGTCATCTAGTATGCAACAAAGTAAACAACAGTAAAATATATATATTGTTAATAATTTACAGTAAACAGTAAATTATTAACAATAGTTTTAATTTGATTCTTGTTCTGCGACAAATATCTAAATGAATGCATATTTCAAATCATCCTTTGGGTTTCTTGGACGTTTGGGACAATTTTTTAACTGCATTTTATTTCATCGGTCGATATTTATACTGTGTTCATGTCAAGGTTTTCTATGTTTGCGCGATACCTATTGAGCCTGTTTTTCATTGGGCTCCGGAAATGTGCAGGTTACAGCTTGTAATGGCTGGTTTGTTGCATACTAGGTTGGTTTTAGTCTGCACATGGGGCTTTGGACCTGTTATTGCAGTGAACCAGTTTGCACACAGGCCTCTTTGGTTCATGATGTTGTGTTTGTGACCTCACCGAGAGGATCGATGCTGACACCAGTGCGCTCGGTGTAAGTGTTGTACGGCATGGAGAACACACAGGTGTAGCTGCCCGTGTGCTCCTGGTCCTTGGGATCCATCAGTCTCAGAGAGCCGTCTCCAAACGGGACCCTGAAGCCGTCCAGCTCCACGTGGTTTTCCCAAGGTGGCGTGCAGACGCTTTTCCCCGACTGGCTGTCGTAGGTGAGGATGTGGGAGGGGTCCTTGCCGTTGGAGAAGCTCCAGTGGAGGAAGGGGTTGTTCAGGTAAGGAGGAGCATTACAGGGGATGGTCAGATCTCTTCCTTGAATTCCTTTTATTTCTACCAGAGAGCAACAGCAAAGGTTTGGGTTGAGAGGCACAAAAATCAGAGGTAAAGATACCCTAGTTAAAATCACACTTAATATTCTTGATAGAGGCCTCATATTTGTTGGATAAAAACTGCGTGTACCTCTTTCCCTGAGTGAGGCAGTCCAGGCCGGACCACCGTAGGAGGTCGTGACTTTGCAGATGTAGATGAGGTCAGGTTGTCCGTTCAGCCTCTTGAGGCGGCTGTCGGCCGTGTACAGCCCCTGTTTGTCGGGCAGCATGCGCGTGACCGGTCGTAGGTCCTCGAAAGTGGGCGGTTCAGTCGCCCAGGTTACACGAGGAGCCGGGAAGACATTGCGGACGATGCACTTCATCTCCTCGTAGCCGCTCAGCCTCGACAGCTCCAGAGACAGGCCTCGGATGGGTGCTACACACACACACACACACACACACAAAAAGACACACACAGCATGTTTAAATGTTTCCCAGCAGCCCCGATGATAGACTCTAAATGCCAGGGCCCAATATAGCCCGACAGTGGGTGATATCATTCTAATGCAGATAACATTCAAGCACTGTTAACACAACAAAACACTGCCACAAACTTTCTGAAATACGTCACTTTTCTTGACTAATCTAAAATAACCTTAATGCCGCTCTCACTACAGAGTCTCCCAGGGGAGAAAAAGTATTGGCCTGGAAATCCGTGTGCAGAAAGGCTTGAAGTAATTTTGAAGTAATTATGCACCTGGCAGTCAGAATAAAAGCAGGGACTTATAAAACAAGACTGCAGCCCTGCTGGTGCCTCTGTCAGACTGAGCTAAATGCTAACATGCTCACAGTGATAATGCTAAAACGTGGTACGTTTGCTATAAATGATGTTCTTGTCACTCAGATCATTTAAAAAATGTTTTGTATTAAACCAAACCTTGTAAGAGACCCGTCAGTCCACCATGTTTGGCCTTGTGAAGTTATCAATGATAAATATGCAACGTCTGGATACACTTTCAAAATAAGGGCACCAAAAATACTTGGTTAGGTTAAGGAAAATATGTAATTTCAGTCATCATCTCCTCCCTCCATGCTGATTTAAAGTCAGGTGAAGTTTCGTAGTCCACAAAACATTTCTGGAGCTTCACAGCAGAACAGCGCTGCAGCATTCTCGTAAACCAACGCCCTCCCTACCTGGTCTTTCTGGTACGTTATACTATTGTTGAGTGACGACATTGTGTTTCTAACAAAGCTGCTGCTCACTGACTGTTTGCTGTCGTATTAAACTGCACCTGTTGACAAGACAGGTAAACATGGGTGTTGCCAAATTAAACCGCATCTGAAATCTCAAGGATTATAACTTTAATACCGTGACGAGAAACTGAGACAACGTCAAAGTGCCGGTTGCAGACAGTTAATAAACAACTTGTCTCGCTCTGTAAAAGTTAAGTTAAACCCTTCTCAGTAACTATGACACAAGCATAACACATTTTCTCTTTCTGATGCATCTATAAAACTCTGCTCCAACATGTTGATGACGCCAGTTGAAGGCAGGCTTAACACCATTTTTTCATGATGGCGTTCTCACCCGCCTCAACAAACCGGTTCTGAACAGTCATCAGATTCTGCGAGGTGCGACCACATCCTAAACTCACCTTCCACCTTCACGATGACCTTTGCATTGTGTTCACCCGTCGAGGTTTTCACATGGCACCGATACGTCCCTCTGTCCTTCAACCCACAACTCCGGAGGATCAGCGTGGCGTTGCCGTGGGATATCAGGTGTGGGAAAATGGAGGCGCGGCCAGCGAGCTTCCCGTGCTCAAAGTGCTCTTCGCTGCTGTCATCATCATCATCATCATCATCATCATCATCGCTGTCGTCGTGGTCGTCGTTGGTGTCCTGCTTGAACTTGTACACCAGCTCATCCTGTCTGAACCACTCGACGGTCTCCTTGCTGTCCGGCTTGAAGCTGCAGGGGAGAACGCACTCCTCGGTGACGAAGCATGTCACAGCCACATCTGAAACATTACATTCGAACTGGTAAGACTGGAGAAAGCAGCAAGAGCAAGATACATTTTGAAAGTGTCCAGCCTCCAAAACACATGAACTACACTGCCTGACTACACCACTGGCCAGCTGAGAGATGTTTTGGCGGCAAGTTTGCTACGTTCAACAAGCGCTCTTAGCTTTTTTTGTTGAATAGACACACGAATAATCAACATACCTCAGTCCAAAAAGGCTACCAGGCCCGGCAGATACTGCTCACTGCTGTAGCTGTGTGCTTTGTGCTAACATTAGCCTCTGAATGAGGCTGTTGCGACTCTGTTCTTTGTCTCGGGGGCTGTGTGCTTTGTGCTAACGTTAGCCACTGAATGAGGCTGTTACAGCTCTGTTCTTTGTCTCAGGGGCTGTGTGCTTTGTGCTAACGTTAGCCACTGAATGAGGCTGTTACAGCTCCGTTCTTTGTCTCGGGGGCTGTGTGCTTTGTGCTAACATTAGCCACTGAATGAGGCTGTTACAGCTCTGTTCTTTGTCTCAGGGGCTGTGTGCTTTGTGCTAACATTAGCCACTGAATGAGGCTGTTGCGACTCTGTTCTTTGTCTCAGGGGCTGTGTGCTTTTTGCTCAGTGCATAGTTGTCATCGCTAACTGTATCCAATTACTTCAAGTCTCTCGCACATGTAAGGAAACACCTAACATTATCATAATTAACATTATTGTGCTAATCAAATATTTTCTGGTCGTGTCTGTGTTTTTGTGGTGGCTGGTTTGTACAACAAACAGCAAGCGGTGGTGGTGATACAGCAGACTGCCAGTTGTGCTTTGCCCCGAAAAACACACCGTCCTTTTCAGCTGGCTGAGCGAGCTCACAGCTGTGTCTCTGGGCTGGGCAGAGCGGACAGGCTGGGTGTACGCATGGCGGACTGCCCCTCCACACACACCGGCAGCCAACCCTTCAAACACCCAGCCTGTCTGCTCTCTCCAGCCCAGAGACACCCCGGCAGGGAAGAGCGGCTCGATAGGACGAGTGTAAGAAGAGCAGCAGCAGTTCAACCACGAGGGACTGCGACAGCCAAAAAAGTCAACGTGTAGGGAGTTGTTGGGGCAGTTGGTAATCCAGCCCTGTGGTTAGGTTCACGCTGTGCTGTACACGGAAATTATTCAGTGAGCATCAAACTTTCTTTTGTTATTTACAGATTTCTGAGTACAGGAAACTATCAGATATCAGCATCGTTCTGCTGATTGTGTTGTTTGGTTGTTTTCTTTCAGCTGGTTCAGATTACAGTCTGCAAGGATGAAACCTCTGTTATCAATGTTTCAACGACACCGTTCTCACCTGGTCGAACAAACCAAAGGTGGAAACGTTTGCTGACTCAGGCTCAAGTTTAATTCACGTTTAGTCTTGTACTACTGTCTGGTTTGAACATTGTTGGAAACATTTAGGATAATGTAAGTAAACAACTCAGCGACACAGAGAACAAAGGTCTGGTCGTTTTTAGACATTTTTAATGTTACATATTATGTCTTTAATCTGACACAGGAATGTGGTTTTTCATCTGACGTCTGAGAATTATTCACCCTCAACTTTCCTTTATTGCCACACATCCAGGGTGGAGGTGGGCTATTAATCTCAGCAGTGATTAATAGATTGCGGTGACATTTACTCACAGCTATTCTGCAAAAGAGGAAGCGAAAGCTTCTTCTTGGGAAATACAAGTTGGAAAAACATCAACATAAACTTTCTAGTCTTCACACGTCTCACTGTGACATCGTGAGAAGCAGCCAAGGCCGTGTGATTGAAATCAGATAGGAGTGAGGTGAACCACGGCTCGGCTACATTTAGTTTTGTATTTCAGCAGTTCAGCGTTGATTCACAGCCGACTGGAGAGCAGAGGCACCTCTGATTGTTGAGCTGTTTGAGGCAGAAATAATCTCACTGGTGAATACACATTTCTGTCAGTGGAGCCTGAAGGAGCACTAATAAATGCAAAACATAAATATAAACTGAAATGACCTGTTTTGTCATTAATTCATGGCCGTATGTTAAAGGAACAGTTCACCCAAAAATATGAATCCAGTCATTATCTCCTTGCTCCATGATGATATAAAGTCAAGTGAAGTTTCGTAGTCCACAAAACATTTCTGGAGCTTCAAGGTAAAACAGCGTTGCAGCGTTCGGCTAAACAACTGAAGTAGTAGTAAAGGTAACTGGAAACCTCGAGAGAGATTTGAAAAGACGTTGTTTACAACCTTGATGCTTTCTATCAGCACAGGGGGAGGAGATGATGACTGAAATTTTTATCATCGGGTGAACTGTTCCTTTAAGATTGTTTATTTTTTAAATCAGGTTAATGTTTCACTCTTCGTCGGCCACCTTGAAGAAACCGTGTTTGCTCAGCAGATTAAAACATGAGACTTTCATCAAGGGCACGAAATGTCACACAGCTGTGTGACGGGAGGCGATGTCAGCCGTCAGCCAGGCAGGTAAACCGGTCGAGGGCAGGTGTGAGTCAGAGGTCTGAGTCACGACTCTGCTGCTGGTAGAGCTTTGATTCACAGGAAGAGCGAGAATCAGAGGAACAGCTGCGAGCGTGAGCCGGCAGCGGCCGTCATAACATGTTCAGACTGAAGAGGGGGGCTGAGACGACCCTGCAGCCACTCATCTGTAGTCAAACCAGTAACTCAAGCTCGTGGATGTGTTCGAGAAGTAACGGCAAACAAAAGCTCAAATTAAAAAAGATAATCCGACAGCTTTTTGGCACAAAGGATCGGATTCTCGTTTTGGCTCGATATGTCTTCCAACAGTTGTCCTGAAGGAACCTCTCAGAGGAGGATGGGCGGCTGAATGGACATGTTTAGCAGACGGGTCGGTCCGTATCAACTCACCGACGGCCTCCCAGTTCATGTCACGGACTCTCTCAAATAAATTCACGTTGCAACTTCTAATCTTTGACTTTATATAAATATATGTATATATTTATATGATTTTCTTTGAGAGAACCCACGACATGAACTGGGAAAAGTTCTGGATTTTGGCTGGGTTGCCGTGGAGTGTGCCGTATAAAATGTTCTGTCTGTCCCAGATCCCAGAGAGTTAAATGTTACCTTGACGCTCAGGAATGATGGTCAGAGCTGCTAAATTAAAACCAGACAGACGTTTGCTTTCGAGTTCAGCTGTGTCACAGCTTCTTCACTCGCTGTGGTCGGAGAATGTTTCCATCCTGAGCTCATACCTGACGTCAGAATTCACAGGAAAAGTTTGAATAAGCCCTCTGACTAATTTGGGACAGTTCACTGTTGCAAAAAGAAAAATCTTGCAACTTTAAAAAGCACAAGATTGATGTGTTTTCTGTGGATCAGGTTCTGTAAAGAAACCCGTCAGTCTTTTAATCCCTGTGAATGTTGCAGATCGGTTTTTGCTGCAGGACAAAGAGGCGTTTGTGTCTCACCTGGGGTTTTGTCCTGCGTGGCGAAGCCGATCCAGAGGAGCAAACAGGCCCAGGTGTATATCGCTGACATGATTTCCTTTCAGCTGCGAGCACGTACGACTCAGACCGGACACACGGGAACACACGTAGACACGTCTTCAGTCCATGCTTCTTTCACTTTTTTGGCCACTTTTTCCTCTTTCTGGTTTCAGGTTTTCTCTTGGATCTCTCTGGGTGGTTTGGCATCAGGCACACAGGGAAAATGGGAGAGAAAAAAGCATAATTAGAGGCACATTCCTCATGAAATGGACACAGGAGGATGTACAGTGTGAAACGTGACAGAACATGTGCTGCCTTCTGGGGAGGACTCAGGTTTGATCCGCTGAGGATTTGGCCGTCTTCAGGCTCAAACCTCCCGTCTGATGAGCCAGAAAACAAAAATAAAAGTGAGATTTACAGTTGGAGCCTCGCTCCCTTTCATCCACCGCAAACTCTAAATAACTAGAAGCCTTTTTCTTCTTCTTCTCCGTCATTCCTCTCTGTCATTTCATCAGCTTATCGTCCTCTTTATCTCTTCAGTGGTGTGATAAGTGAAGAGGATGTGTCTGTTGTTGGTGCACGATAACAGCCTCTCACGTTATCGCCACGCTATCCTAACTCTCCAAAACAAACACAGGTGACTTGGTACCGTACATCAAAGAGCAGGAGGAAATGAGGAAGTGAGGTATGCTGCTGCTCATAAATCAGTCAGTGTTAGAGGTTAAGGAAATCTGCTTTTACTGGAGCACGCCTGAAGCATGCAGAGGGGGAAGAAAGTGAGTTTAATGGATGAGCGTCGCATTGTCAGAGTGTTCGAGTGTTTACATTCGATCCTTCCTGCATTAAAGCTGGAGACAATCCCCTCTTTGAGAGTTATGCAGTGCAGAAGAAGCACATTATGTCACTTTTACTGCCGATGGCGGGAGAAGAAGTGAAGCGCTTGGATTTCTTCCAAATAGTTCCTCTTGGTAACAGCAGACGTGCAGCGACGGTTGAATCAGCGCGTCTTTGTTTGTGTCTTGCAACAAGTTTTTCTTAGAGAGCGACAGACAACTTTTATATCTTGGTCAGAAGTTGTCTTTGAAACAAAAAGTGAAGGAAAAAGACTCCCGCACACTGTCCACAATTAAGTTTAATGATGACAGCGTTTCGTCGCTTAGCTCTTCATCACGTTATCTACGATATCGAATGCACCGCAAAAATCGGTAAAACAGTGCATACGGCCGGTGGTGGACATGTTTTTCTGGGGGAACAACACTTTTATCAACAGATTAATGAATTAATAATTCTCCTCAAATGCATTGAAACTAAAGGAACGAGCCTGTTTTGAAAATGTGAGGAGGAGAAAGTCTTTGAACGTCCCTCCTCTGCATCTCAACTCGAGTCTCTGATCATTGTCAAGTTGTTTCACTGCAGCACTTTTAAATAATTACTTACTAAAGACATGAGATGTGACAGATGTGATGTTCACTAATTGTATAAATGTTATTTTGTTATCACCAGTCGTTCCCTTTCTTTTTAAAACCCTTTTCTGAACCGTCTGAAACAAACTCTTTAACATCTTGATTACACGTTTATCGAAGACACTAACAATCACTCTCAGGAGCAACTGTACACAGCTACAAGAAACATGTCAGATTACAAATATAATCACATTATATTAAATGTAATAAACGGTTTATTTGTGTGCCAGTTTATCCTGATTAAAGGCCTTTTTTTCAACTTAAATTCAGTCTTTATGCATTTTTATGCTAAGAAACAAAAAAAGTGTAGTGCAGCATTACACAGTCTCAGAAAAAAGGAGGAAGCAGAAACAAAATAAAGCTAATTTCTTTATCATTTCAATGGCATATTGTATAATTAAAACAAGTTATTAAGACCTCAGTATTTACAGTTTGACCCCATCAGTTCCAGATTATCTTAAACTCAGAGCATTTAAATAAAACAAGTCACTACGCTCACTTTTTAACTCCTTATTCTGTTTTGAGAACACATTTATTTAAGACACTAACAACCACTCGTCACCTTAAACTGACGAAACAAAGACGTAAGAAGACGTGAACAGACAGAGAGGGAGGCTGAATGGGGAGAAAAGGCGTGTTAGTGTCTCGTATCTGCAGAGATTTTCTTATCTTCTCTCTTTGTTGCTGCTCGGACGCTTTACCAACCCAACATGTGGCTGTTTGACGTCCTGGGAATGAGACTCAACTATCAACTATCTTTGTGGTGCGTTCAGGAACAGCTGGGACAAATCCTACTGACTCTACCTTTAACTTTAATAGTCTTTGAATTATATTAATATGACGTGAGCTTCAGTTAGCTTTGACCACAAATGTCCTTCAGAGGGAGACTTTTTACTCTGATACTCTGAGTACATGTCAGAGCCTGTACTCGATTACTTTTACTGGAGTAAAGAAGCTGTACTTCTACTTTTACCAGAGTCTGTTTTTACACAAGTATCTGACCTTCGACTGGAGGACACAATGTGTGGACTGTTGCCTCTTCTGATATCGAGGCTTCAGTGATGTTTTACGAGAGATTTAATTTCCAACTCGTTTCTGTCCAACTTCTGCAGGACAGGAAGCTGAAGTACACGTTTCAGCAGATCAGTCCAACTACACAGCAGTTTTCTTTCATCTCAACTTTTTTATATTTAGCCACCACAAATTGCTAATTACCAACAACTTCATAATCAAGAAACAAGTTACTAATTTCCCAGTTTCATTCCTTAATTGCTCCCTGAGGTAATACTCTGAGTACACATCAGAGCCGGTACTTTATTACTTTTAAGTATCTGAACTTCTACTTCTACGTTCAAATCATCCTTAATCTGTTTTAGTATTTATGTTTGTGTCATTTAAGTTGCAACATTATATTTACAGTTTATTTTAGTGGCAGTTTATCCGGATTAAAGGTCTTTTTTTCTTCACCTGGACTAAAATGAAGCCACATCAGTCTTTATGCATTCGTTCATATTTATAAAAAAAATACATTTCTTGATTTCGTACTAAACAAAGTATTGTGTGAGGAAGCAGAGAACAAGACAAAGCTCATTTTCTTTACGACTGTAGCATTTACTCTCTGACCTCAGGTGCACTCTGAGCTTATCTCAAACAGCAGCAGTCAAGTGGCTTTCATCACAAACCGCAGCGGTTTTTAAGTGTGTGTGTGTGTGTGTGTGTGTGTAACCAGCTGATTGCTTTAATGAATGAAATGTTTACTTTTAGACGACCTCATCACAACACTGAGGGAGGGAAAGAAAATAATCTTCTAGACATTAAACTGCTCACGCAACTAAAATAACTTCACAAAACTGATGGTAAAAGTTTCAGTATCCTGCAGAAATCCTACAAAAAAAAAGTTTGTACTCACAGAAGCTCCCGGACATCAACAGTAAAACCTCCTTTGACAATCCTGAATAAGTCAACATTTTATAGCCCTGTGATATCACACAGAGCTGTTACAGTCACAGCGCTGGAGTCGGAGCCATGTGTCCGTCAGAGACGTGCCGGGAAATCAGAGGGAAAGCCGAGAAAAAAACCACTCACAGTGACTCAGCTGCAGCTCCGGTTCAGATGAAATCCAGAAGAAGGAGGAAGGAGTGAGGAGCCGAGCCTGCTGCCTCCTGAGACCGAGTGTCAGCCCGACTGGATCAACAGGTTATTTAGAGAATAGGCACCACACACACACACTCACACACACTCACACACACTCACACACACTCACTTACAAGGTACTGCAGGGAGGGTAAGGTCGCTCCACACTCACACACACACACCCTCTGGATGGGTGGAGTTTGGTTGTGATTGGCAAAGTCACAAACACACACACACACACAGAGGACCCTCCATAGGAGTCAATGCCGTCAAATGTCAGTGGGATTTGCTTTCAAAGAGCAGAGCTGTTTTAGTGCGTGCTGTGTACCGTGAGCTATGTGGCACATGTGAGGCGGCTTCGCACCTGCTGACAGCAAACATTGTTAAGAAAGCAGCTTGTCCTCACACGTAGCAGAAGAAAAACGGCCGCACGGAGCGAGGCAGCACATCGAACGTCTTATCGTTCGGCATCAGGAGACGGTTTGGCTTTTCAGTCGTCTTTAATTCGTCGGTGCAGTGGAAAAGAAAAGTGAAACGCCGATGCTGAACGGGGGAAGTACGTAGTTCTTCCTTCCAGGGAAGCATTTACAATCGTACCTGGAAGCTGAACCCACAGAAACTTTTCAACTTTCCCTCCTCCGAGCGTTTCCCTCTGGTGTTACTGTGTGGCCACTGGCTGCAAAGCAAAATAAAGCAACCATAAGAGTTACAATTAGATCTAGAAACCCTGATCTGAGTCCTCTGAGAAAAGTCAGAGTAAAACAGCTGCTTGTGTTAATAAGTCGGCAGGTTTTGTAGAAGGAACGACTCAACACATGAGCGTCTCCATCGAGCGAACGTCGCCCGTTTTACCTCAGTTTCCATCGCTCTTCCTCTTCACCTCCTCCATCAGCGGGCTCTTTTTTTCTTTTCAAAGTTGTTCCAGTTGTTCCAGCGTCAACCGGAGAGAGCGACCGGGGAGAACAACACCTCTTCCTGTTTTGGTTGCACAACAGAGAGTCAAAGTCAAAAAAGTCATAAAAACCTTTGTATGGTAGAGAGACAGATTATGTATTGATCCTGTTTGAACTGTGTCATCAGACTGTGAAAACGTGTCTGCTCCTGTGTATCAGCAGCTCACAGAACTGAACCAGAACCAGCTCTCCTCTCACAGAACTGCAGTTGTCGATATGAGCAGATTTATTGTGACGTTCATCTTATTTACGACCTTTTTCTGAGCCCAGTCGGCTCCATGCTGGTGTTGGTGACGTGTGTTGAGCGAGACGACACAAAACTACATGAGGTTTTACTTTAATCACAACAAACTGAGACTTTATTGACTTGGAAGTTTATCTTTTGATTTGAGTGAAAACATGTGTGTGACTCATGACACAACTCAAACGGGATCAAAACATTATTGGTCCCGAGACTTCGACTCTCTACGGCGGACGACTTCCTTTAAATCGTGATCTGTCCGTCTTGTTTGTGGGAGATCATCCAGCCTGGTTGCCGACTGAACAGCTCAGTGAAGGTGACATTTATTTCTACAGTCGTTACACTGTGACATCAGTATTTCCTGGCGATCTCGAAGATTTCCAGAAGCGGCGATTGCAGGTGTATTTTTGAACCTCGCCGCTTCCCGGAGATCCAGTGAAATGTGTGACCTCCATTTCATCGTCCGCTGTTATCGGCCTTTTCTTTGTTTGTCCTCTTCATGACCGTCAACAGTAACGTTAACTGTTACCTCCCGACGTCAGCAGAGACCCGGACAAACACGACTGTTGTTTCCTGGAAAGTCGCCACCGACACCCAGTGTACGTCTTTGGTATTACAGCAGATGCGAGCGCTCTCCTCATTGAACCACAGCCTCAGTAATCTTTGTGTTACCTCATTCAGCGAGTGATAGTGACTTAACAGGTCACGATGGTGACGAGGGCGGGACAGGAGCTGCTCTGTCTTTAACCTTTGCTTCTTATTATCGCGGCACCATTATGAAGATAAGACTGAAACAGTTCATCGAGTAATCAGCAGCTGCATTCCTAACAATCAAATAACCAACTCACAGTCAGTTTTGATCTTGACCTACATAGAAAACCAAGCAGAAGTGGTTATTTTAAAACCTTATTTTGACTTGGAAACGATCGAATCTCCGATATAAAGTCCGATATGAGCGACCAGAGCATCCGGACTGAGAGGCATCTGTAGAAATCTGCTGTCCAGACTTCCTGAAATCAATCTGGATACATTCAGGATATTCCCCCCAAAAAACCATATAGTTTAGTAAAGTGAAACAAAAAACAAAATATCTTTCTGAAGAGCCCCTTCACAGCAGCTGAGTCGTCTTCTTGCTGACCTCCAGTTACAGCTGTCACCATCAGTGTCGGTCTTTTGACAATAAAAGTAACACACAAAACAAACGATACAACACAGGCTCTTATATCCGAGTGTATGATGTTTAAAAATGCAACTAATGGACCCGTAAGCTTACGTAGAAACCATAAAAACACAGATTTACACTGATTTCCTTCTGAGTAGCAGAACTAATAGCCAGACGTTCCTGTTTCGGAGCTGTGGCACCACCGGTATCTTCCTCCACCTCGGCCGTGTTGTGTTGTGGTGCTTCAGACGCTTCGTCAAATATGAAGCAGAGCTCAGCTGACAAGCACTTATCCTCCAGACACAACTTGCATTTCATCGTGATGTTGTTCTCGCCCTTTTCGCCCAAAAATTCAAAGTAAAGGGAATATTTCCACCAAGTTAACGCCGTCCTCTCTGCCGTCTCGCTACGTCGAATTAGCTCGCTACGTGTGCGCACTGACACAACTGTAGGAACAGAGACGATGCTTCAGGGATTTTATTTGATTTTTCTGGCGACAAAAGGAAAAGACAGCAATTCTTTCCAGTAACAATATCAGATTTTTCATCGAACGATTATCGCGCACAAGCTAATTCACGATGACGCTATCATCGCGATATCTCGAGAGAAAATGTGAGCAAATAAAATCGATGTTTAACTTTGTTCACTGTGTGTTTCGTCTCTTTTTTTGTGGTTCTGCGACCACGTTCAAAAAGAACAATTACTATCAACTACTCGTGAAAAGGCAACCAGGTGACCTCGTGAACAAAAGATGCACATCGGGTGGATGATGTCTTCCAGAGGTGTAAACTGAGGAGGGCTGGATTGGACCCAGCTCGCTCCACTCCAGTCCAGATTAAACCTCGGCCGATATTGACGACCTTTTGTTGTTTAAGCTGCTTCCAAACCCGTGATTTATTTTCTCGCACAAAAGCCTCTCTCTCTCTACACACACACACACACACACGAGGTGGAGGTGTGCGCTCACCTCATATAATCACACCAGGTGCCTGTTTTTTCATTGTCCCACTGAGAAAATCCTGATTACTGATGGGTTTGTGTGTGTGTGTGTGTGTGTGTGTGTCTGTTTGTAGGTTAGTGAAAGATTGCTGTGGCTGTAGATAAGAGGATTAGGGTGGAATTAGTGTCATTCCTCTATCGCCACGAGGAATAGATTCATATCGATTTTAATCAGAGATAGAAAGATCCACAAAACCGCAGATAAAACAGACGGAGAGGGACTGCGACGGGGAGCGGATGAAGCTGGACGGCGCGGCGGGAGATTCCCTGGAGATCAGCCGGGATGATCAGCTGGAGGCTGAGGAGCTGCAGAGACTGATGCAGGAACACATCCCTTCTGTATTTGTCTGCGCTCTGGAGCTCTCTGGTTGAGGAAACTTCCAGTCGCCCGTGGGATGTTTGACCAAAACCACCAGCTTTAGTCTGCCGGGTGGTCAGGACGCTCAGCTGCAGAGACGTGGAGCTGCTGGGTCGCTGCGGCTGCTGGGATGCTGGCGCTGTGTCAGTTGTGGCGGGGAAACCTGTGAAACATGAGGGTGGACGTGCTGACTTGCATGGCCCTGGCCGTGGCCAGCCTCGTCGCAATGGCGACCGGCGGCCGCAACTCTGGACGCAGGAAGCACAAGGAGGTGTTCCTCGGGGAGAACAGCAAGTTCAAGTTTGGAGGGTGAGACACACAAGATGAATGAATGAAAAGCATTGAGCGAGCGGTGCGGATGACGAGAAGCATCTCTGTCGAACCAGAGAAGAAGATTTCTGCTTCTTAAACCTTCATTTTTTTGTCCACTGGGGGGCAGAACAACAGGCTGCAAACACTACAGACATATTATCACTTAACTGTATCAAATGTGAGCGAAGCTTCTGGGTTTGAAAAGTGACGCCAATACAGAAGTGCCTTTAAAAAAAGCATTCTCTCTAATGACCAGCAGGAGGCGACTCCACTGGTTTCAAAAAGAAGTCTGATTGTATGTAAGCTTATGAGAACTTGATTTACGACCTCAGTTAACACAATGAGTTTATAGTCTCATACCTCTAGTTTCAAGTCGTCTTCATCACAGCATGATGCTCAGTTTGTTAATGTAAGCTAGCGTTAGCAACATTAATGTTAGCTAGCGTTAGCAACATTAATGTTAGCTAGCATTAGCCACATTAAATCAGCGTGGAGCAAAAGCTAATAAATGTATTGTTATACACAGAGAGTGGGATGTTTTTAAAATGTTTTACTTCATGAAAATGAACCACAGTGGCCTTTTACAGACCATTAACTCCCCTTTAAACCATTTCTTTCAGCTGTTAAAGTAAAATGTATATAATAATTTAAGTCCCGCACATTTTCTCTACCTGGATAAAACTCTCCAGTTTAATGTCAAAGTGCTGGTTCGTCGCTATTAAAGAGAAAAACAAGTGACACATTTTACCTGATGTTTTCCTTTAAACCCCTTGAAGTACATTTTGCTGATATCACTTGCTTACTTTTCATTTAGTGAGGCTTTGAATACTTCGTCCAGTCTTTACAGTTGATAATATACTGTGATGCTTGTCAGGAAGCAGTGAGGAGGTTCCCATGGTTTAATCTCTTTCACTTCCTTGTTTCACAGAAAGTACTTCTAGCTGTAATTTTATTTTTGAAAGTGACATCATCACAGTATCCCTCCCTTAAACGTATTTTTATTCATTTTTTACTGTGCTTTTTTTTTCTGACCACTGCAAGTTGGTAATAATCCAGCTTTTGGTTCCTCGAACAGGTTTTTTTTATTTGTCTGACGTCCAGATTTCCTGGAGCTCCTGTTGGAAACACTTAATGGAAACTTCCAGCTGGTTTCTGCCTCACATCTGCCAGTCATGTCATTTTAATTTCCAACTAGTTTCAGTCCAACTTCCCCTCAACAGGCCACTAAACTGAAGTGAGTTGTTGCATCTTCATTTCCAACTAGTTCATGACCTCTGCAGTAAATGGAAGTTGTTTTTTAACCGTTTACGTTCTCGCTGAATGTAAATATTAACTTCTTTCCTTTTTAATTTGCAAATGTCCAAAGTTGGACTGATCTACTGAAGTTATAGATATCAGTGAAAATGTAAATGGTTAAAAGTACTAATACCCACTCATAAAAACATCACTAAAGCCTCGATAACAGAGGAGGCAACAGTCCACACAGTCTCTCCTCCAGTAGAAGTACAGCTTCTTTACTCCAGTAAACTGAAGCTAACTGAAGCTCACGTCATATTAATATAATTCAAAGACTATTAAAGTTAAAGGTAGAGTCAGTAGGATTTGTCCCAGCTGTTCCTGAACGCACCACAAAGATAGTTGATTGTTGAGTCTCATTCCCAGGACGTCAAACAGCCACATGTTGGGTTGGTAAAGCGTCCCGAGCAGCAACAAAGAGAGAAAATAAGAAAATCTCTGCAGATACGAGACACTAACACGCCTTTTCTCCCCATTCCAGCCTCCCTCTCTGTCTGTTCACGTCTTCTTACGTCTTTGTTTCGTCTCGCTGCGTCTGAAATCAGTCTTGTGATGTTGGGAAATGAAAATAATCCATAATTCAGCTCAAATGCATCAAACTAAAGTAATGAGGCTGTTTTGAAAATGTGAGGAGGAGAAAGTTCAGATGTTTGTGTTCAGATGTAGAGAGGGAAAGTCTCAGAGAGACTCAGGTACAGTACAGACACCTGAAACATCTACTGAAGTACTGTAACAAAGTATTTGTACTCCGTTACCTCCTACTTTGTTGAAGTAGAACAGCTGAAGGAGGGAAGAACAAAATATTTGTATTTGATTACGTGAGTTTAAACCGAAACTTGCAGTTGTCGACTTCGGATGAGGGTGTTGTACTAATATTAACAGCTCTAACCTGTATTTTATTACATACTGCACACACACACACGCACACACACACACGCAGGCTCCTGCCATAAAAGCATGAACAGCCTGTTTATTAGGACGTGAACTCTGGCTTCAGTCCAGAGAAATCATAAAAGCCACATGTGTGTTACAGCTGACGACTGATGCGAGTGAGAAAACAATATAACCGTCATCCGCTGAGCACGACGGCTTATTCTCTGACTGACAGGTGATCTGTGGGAAGTACAGAGCAGAAACAACACTGAGATTAAAGTAAAGTAATGTAGAAATGAGTCAGTGGACTGTACTAAGAGCATTTAATACCACTGTTTACTTCTACTTCACCACATCTCAGAGGGAAACACTGAACTCTTCACTCTGCGAGTCACCAAAAATAATTTTATTTCACAAGACAAAGTAAACAATCACGGACTGATTTCTCTCACAATCAGAGCCAAAACTTGTTCAAATCTGTGTCGAGCCGGACTCAGACTACAGTCATTTTGGGTCAGTTTAATCCTGATTTGCCTGCCCCGACAATCGGAGGAGAAATCCGATCAGGGATGTGGGACGGTGCTGAAGTTCGGCTCAGATTGTCTGGTAATGTGACGGGTTTAAACCCAACCAGAGTATATGAAGAGAGAGGAAATTCAACCTGAACAAACGATGCGACATAAAGAAACGTTGGTTTTTGCAGAAACGTGCTCAGCTGAGATTTATTCTGGCGACTGGGTCGGCACTAACCAGGCTGTTCAGTCAGCACCTTGATGTGCAGCACCTGTTTTTTTTCCTGTAATTTCAGTCAGATTGATTTTGGCTGAACTCTCAGGCAGGTGAAGTATTAAAGTTGGATGTGCGGTTGAGTTTAGTGCCGAGTTTATTTAATTGCATTAAGATCGGGGCTGAGATTCGTGTGAAATTTGTTTGATTTAGGGGATTTTAGTGTTTGTTTCAAGGTTAATTTAAGGGATTATGGAAATAGGATTTGGCTCAAACACAGTGTTTGACCTCACAATAATAGGAGACCACATAGTGTGTGTGTGTGTGTGTGTGTGTGTGTGTGTGTGTGTGTGTGTTCGTGTCAAGGTGTGTGACTTTCAAAGAGGCTTTTCAAACATCAGAGAAAATCTCAAACAGCTTTTATCTCTTTTCTGTGTGCTCACCTGTTCACCGCACGTGTGTGGGTGTGTGTGTTTGTGTTTGTTTACCTCCTTTAACCACACACGCACACACACAACACACACGCACACCGCAGCAGCGTGTATTGCATCCGAGAGGCGCCGTGCTCGGGCTGTAATTACACCTCCTGCGTCCTGAACGTCGTCTCGTTGGGGTTTCCCTGGGTGAATGTCAGACCTATATAGTAGTTTACAGTTTGTTTAACTGCACAACGTGTTTACTTTGTTGACTCACTCGACGACACCTCAAACGCTGCTCACAATGAAGTACGAAGTTTCCATTTTTTGACAACGTGACGTCGCTTTTAGTTACTTGAAGTGATTAAACCCCCAACAACACACCACACATGGGCATGCGGAGGGTGGAGGCGTATCTCCGACTCAGTTTTCCCTGAAGAGCTCTTCTCTGAATGCTGTTATCCTCCGTCTTGATGCGCGGCAGCGGGTGAAGTGTCGTCGTCCACAAAACATTTCTGGAGCTTCACAGCAAAACAGAGTTGCAGCATTCTGCTAAACACCTGAAGCAGCTGGAGACTTGATTTCAAAAACAATTTGATTTACACCCTTGACATGCCGAGCTTGAACACCCACATTTAGCTCAGCAGCTACGGGGAAGTTTACAGCTAGAAAAAGCATCTGCATAACGTCTTTTCAAATCAGATCTCAGGGTTTCTGGAGACTTGGATCTCGCTGGACGAGATGTTTGAAGCCTTTTTCTTGTATTTAAGTCCAGTCTCCAGCTCCTTCAGTGGTTTGCTGCAACGCTGTTTTGCTGTGAAGCTCCAGAAATGTTTTGTGGACTACGAGACCTCACCTGACTTTATATCAGCATGTTGGTGAGGAGATGATGACTGAGTTTACATTTTATTTGGCGAACTGTTCCTTTAAGTACAACTCGTTACGTTCTGCCACTGATGATACAGAAAGACAGCTGACAAATTTCAGAAGTCATGTTTCTTTCCTCTCTGACTTTCACATGAAGGTTGAGGAGGAAAGGACTCATGGGAAATGTAGTGTACGTCGTTGTTACTTGACGGTTTTATCACTGAGGATTGTTTTGGAAAACGATCAAACGCTTTGTGCATTAGATAGAGAACATGTGCACACGTGTGTACGCATGCACGTGTGTTTGTTTGTTGGTGCCACGTCTTTGATTAAGGTTATGGTTTTTTGGCAGAATGAGAGCGAGCGGCAGCTGCAGGCAGGCAGGGAGGGAGGGAGGCAGGGAGAGAGGAAACCACAAAGTGTGTTTTGTCTAATCAAAACCTGCAATTACAGCCGTGATTAACCAACTAATCACTCAACACACTGTCTGTTTCTGTGTGTGTGTCTGTTTCTGTGTGTGTGTGTGTGTCTGTTTCTGTGTGTGTGTGTGTGTGTGTGTGTGTGTGTGTGTGTCTGCAGACGCATCGACTACAAACTGAAGAGGCAGGACAGCACCAAAACACTGCTAATCAAGAGTGAACAGCTGCTGAGGATCGAGGAGCACGACTTCGCTCTGAGACCAGGCTTTGGAGGTCAGACACACACACACACACACACACACACACACACACACACACATGTCTATCTTTCTATATTTGTGAGGACCCTTGTTGCCAAAACACATTCCTGAGCCCCTGACCTGCGTCACAGCTGATGTTACATACAAGTCATACTTGAGTAAAAGTAAATGCATCACGTTAAAATATGACTTCATTAAAAGTGAAAGTCGCCCGAAAGTCTCGAGCAGGGTTCGAGTTATAATCTGAGCCATGTGGAGGTCTCTAAAATAACTAGTCCCAACCAGCGTTAGAGTGGAAATACATAAAGAGGATAATCGTGAATACAACAGGTGAGAGAGAGACGTTGTTCAGGTTTGGTTTTACCCTCCGTCCTGAGTGATCCGATCATCGGTGGACAGCTTCAAGCCCGTCGATGTCACTTCCCTGCTCTAATTTCAAACATACTGTAGGCCTACACCTGCATCATTAGAACGAACGGATAAAATAAATAAATATCTTCATGTATAACGTTTGCCGAATGAACAAGAAGGCCCTAATAGTTATGGATCTGTTGTAGACAGTGTTTTGCAAAGTTTATACAGTTCCTTCTAACGCAACAAGTGTCAAAATTGAGCGTTTTCTTAAGGGAGTCTGGTGACCTTCTCCGCTTTCTTCTTTCTCCAAATCAGTCGCAGGTTTTTACAGCAATGCCACAACAAACTGACACTTTTTACAAGGAAATATCTTAATGTTTTGTACTACAAGAAGGCACAGATGAGTTATAGTTTGCGGTAGCTGTTTCCCCTCATGACCTGAGAGAAAGACGTTTTTAAATGTCAGTGTGTTCAGCTCTCAGTACTTCTGTAGCTTCACACTGAATCTCTTTGGTCTCTCGTCCTGTTTGTTCTTTCAAACACCTGCTGTGTTTTACTGTTTCACGTGTTCACTTTCAGCTGTTTCAGGAGTCGTGTTGAGTTACTGCTGCTGAAAACACAACGTTTCCTGTGGTGCTGCTTCATAATAAAAGCTTTTAAATGACTAAATAACGGGGGGGCTTTTATTGTGAAGAAGTCATAGGAAATGAAACGTGTTTGTAACTGAATTAGCGGAGCCACTTTGTTAGCGTACTGTACTGCGGAGATAGGAAAAGGGCGTCATTGTGTTAAAACACGCCTTCAAGCGCTGAGTCAAACCGAGTAGAACCGGGCCGGCAGATGAGCTCTTCAGAAACCTATGTGTGACATCACAGTGGCTCTGTCCAAAATTTATGTCAATGGTATGAATGTATGTAATACTCATGTGAGAATGTACATTTCTTATGTCGACTTTTAAAAAGTCCTTTGACGTACTGAATGTCCTCACGAGGCACAAAACTGAAATTGGGCCTCACAAAGACAGCAACAAGCCCTCACACACACACACACACACACACAAAGGCACACACACACACACACACACACACACACACACACACAAAGGCACACACACACACACACACACACACACACACACACACAAACACAAAGGCACACACACACACGCACACACACACACGCACACCTCATCTCGTCTCTGATCCCTGATGATTTAATCCACTCACTCACACATCGTCCAAAAGAGAAAATCAGACCTCGTCCCACGCTGATGATGCGTACGCAGCGGTTTGATGATGGGCACTGGGTCACCCAGACAACTGTAGTGTCAATCCCAAAATCGCCAACGCTGACCCAGATTACACCATTGTGTGGCAGCACGAGTGTGTGTGTGTGTGTGTGTGTGTGTGCATTTGAAATACAGTAGGACTCTGTGTGCTCACTCAAATGTGATTGTTTGTCCCTTTTGTGTGTTTTTGCAATATAATGAGTGCCTCTGTGTGTGTGTGTGTGTGTGTGTGTGTGTGTGTGTGTGTGAGAGAGAGAGAGTCGGGGGGATTCGTGTGTATTAATCTGGATTATATTCCAGGTCTGCAGCAGATGGAGGGGTGGGAAACAAAGTGACGTCTGCGATGGAGATCATCAGTATCAAACACACGACAATAGGAGCAGGCAGACATGCAAACACATGATGCTAAAAGGCGAATGTTTCTGTAATCTGCAAGTCATCGGCCTCGGTTCAGGCGGTCTTGACTACAACACTGACTCTATGAAACACAAGTCAAACCGTCTTTCTGGCCGCGGCTTTCACACCGATCAGCCTCAACATTAAAACCACTGACAGGTGACGTGGAAAACATTCAGCTTCTGACTTTCCCACAAACATCTGAACTTTCTCCTCCCTGCATCTTCAAAACAGGCTCGTTACTTTAGTTTGATGCATTTGAGCTGAATTATGGATTATTTTTATTTCCCAACATCACAAGACCGATGTCGACCTGTCAGAGCGCATCACGCACGGCAGACGCAGCGAGACGAGACAAAGACGTAAGAAGACAGAGAGGGAGGCTGAATGGGGAGAAAAGGCGTGTTAGTATCTGCAGAGAGTTTCTTATTTTCTCTCTTTGTTGCTGCTCGGACGCTTTACCAACCCAACATGTGGCTGTTTGACGTCCTGGGAATGAGACGCAACCATCAACTATCTTTGTGGTGCGTTCGGGAACAGCTGGGACAAATCCTCTTAATACATTTACCATTAAGTTTCAGTTCTGTCAGTTTAGATTAACGGTGCGGTGGTGAAATACGATCGGGCTCGTTTGAATGAAATATTTTATCTTTAGTCTGGATGAGTCTGAGGTGAACAGCAGAGATGCTCTGTTCACGTCAGTGCTCAGGAATGTGTCTGCTGCATTGTGCTGCAGCAAAAGTTGAACCTGGGCGACCACCCTGAGTTTCTCTTTGATGGAGCCTCCACAGCGGTCCGATTGAAGTCGGCCTACGTGAGATATGAAAGGGTTCTAGTCAAGAAACCAACACTGACGTTTACGTATAAACATTCGAACTGTGGTCTCCAGTTTGATCCTGACCTGAGAGGCTCTTACACTCATTATTTTCGTGGCCACAAAGACGGAGCATGTCACAAAAATGTAAACATCTTCTAAGTTTTTGAAGAAAGGACAATGCTGTCATCTCTCTGGTGGTGACAGTCTCTTCCTTTCATTCTTCTGTTGATGTCAAGACATGAAAATCCCCAAAAACTGGATCTCAAACTCTTTGTCATCGTGACTGCCTCTACTTTAGACTGGAAATCCTGGAAATACCTGGAAAACTCGTTTGTAACTTGAGTATTCAGACCTTTAACTGACTGGCGGTGTTGGGTAACGTTACTTTTAAAAGTAACTCATTACGGTACAAGATTACTGCCATTAAAAACGTATGTTACTGTGTTATCTAGTGAGAAAAGTAATGTGTTAGAAAACCTCTTTGCGACTCGTTATGTCGGTTATATTGTCCAGATGACTCTACCGTCATTTTGTAGCCTTCTTTATGGCCCAGAGTCGGTAACAGTGCAGCCTGATAATAAGTTTGACAGATGCAATATAACATTTACATCTTTATTCTTCTAACAATATGACAGTGAACTGGGCAGACAGCGTTAGCCACAGCTGTTTTAATGACAACAATAAAACGAGCACAAACGACACAACTTGCCTTTCACTGTGATGTTGTTCTCGTCCTTTTTGCCCCAAAATTCAAAATAATGGGAATATTTCCACACAGTTAACGCCGTCCTCTCTGCCGTCTCGCTGCGTTGAATTAGCTCGCTACGCGTGCGCACTGACTAAACTGTGGGTAAACCTTCAGCAGCCGACGGGAACAGAAACAGAGACGACGCTTCAGGGATTTTATTTGATTTATGTGGCGACAAAAGGAAAAGACAGCGATTACTAAATAACTAAATAACGGATGACTTGAGTTGCAGAACTAACACGTGATGTTACTCGTCAAAACAAAGTAGTAATCTGACTACTCTAGCGGATTATTCTGTAACAAGTAACCTCAACACTGCTGACCGTACAAATACTACTGTTCACTAAAGTCTAATTAACATGAATGTCCCGTTTGATTATGATGATTATCATAAAGTACCTCAAACGTGTACTTCAGTACATGTGCAGTACTTGTTGCCATCACGTGTCCCTCTGTGTCTTCGGTCTATATGGTTGGTTGGCGTCCTGCATGTCTTTGTGGTCCTGCCTGTCATTCAGGGTGGGGACAACAAAAGCACCACTGTCTGCCCCACGGCCCGGCTGCGGCATTTCCACCGACTGTAATTTTACACTGAGGAAATTTCTCAGCGTTTTCTGCCTCATGATAAGCCTATAGCTGCTGTGTGTGTGTGTGTGTGTGTGTGTGTGTGTGTGTCAGAGAGAGTGAGATCCGAGAAGCTGAAGCATCAAAACCTCATCGGTCCTCTCGAGGGACCCGAGTCCTAAAATACACCATGTGACATTTCTTGCTATTTCGTGCACGTGTGAAAGACTTGCAGCGTTTCTACATCGAGGTCGGCCTCTAAAGGACGTCTATAAACTAAAATGAATCCCTATAAACTTTACATCGGTCCACCTCGGTCTGTAGACGTTATAGTTAGACAGCACGATGCCAAATGTTTGTTAAGGATTAACTAGCGGGGCCTGTGTGCTGCTGCTCTTCGCGGCGTGACCTCGTCTGGCTTCAGTTTCAGGCACCAAACCTCAGATCTGATTGGCTGATTCATTCCTGACGCTGCTGTTGATGAGTTTGTTGTTAAGGAAAATATACTTCACTGTAGTTCGACACCTTTTGACCGCAGTGGTGATTAAATCCATTATAGAGCTGGTTGTGGTTTGAAGAAAGAAAAGTTAAAGAGGCAATTTAGTATTTCATGAGAGACGGATGGTAGCAGAGGTGGAGATATGCTGACTTTTAGTCTGGATCCTACATTTCCCAGGATGCAACTTGATAGTGTTTATCTTTAAAGGAACTGTTCATGCAAAATAAGTCATTATCTCCTTTCTCCATGCTGATATAAAGTCAGGTGAAGCTTTGTCGTCCACAAAACATTTCTGGAGCATCTCAGGGTTTGGATTGTGCCGGACGAGCTGCAAGAAGCTCCAGAAATGTTTTGTGGACGACGAAGCTTCACCTGACTTTCCATCAGCATGGAGGGAGGAGATGATGACCTGATTTACATTCCTGGTAAAGGTTTAAAGGTCCGGTGTGTAGGATTTAGTGGCAGAGATGGAATATAAAGTTCATAATTTTGTTTTTTCATTCGGGTTTAATCAACTGAACAGGGCTGCACATAAGGTGTGAGAGGGCAGCCAGCACGGATCAGGTTCAGCCTAAATATGGCAACGATTATCACATTTTGTGAAGTAAAAGCACGATTTTTAACCTTAGTAGTTGGTTGAGGTGGCGCTCATTTTATTTTATTTTATTACCGTTTGTTTGTTGGTTTGTCAGCAGGATTACATAAAAACTACTGAACAGATTTCCACAAAACGTGGATGGACGATGAGTCTCGGCCCAGAATGGATCCTATTAACGTTTGGTCAGATCCTGATAAAGGGACTGATCCGGGAATTTTGTCTCGCTTTCTTTAACTTAATGAAGTACTCAATTTTTTTACATTTTTGTTGATTTCTCAGGGAATGATTTGTGGATCTTGATGAAAAAAGTCAGGCATATTTAGGTGGCTGCTGGCTCCTACGGTAGATAAAACACCACCACCACATAAAGCTGCTGCAAACATCCTGAGTCCGCCACTGTGTTTTTACATTAAAAATGACTTGAAAGATGATAAAAATGAATACATTTTCTATCAAATGACTAATTGGTTGTTCATGTAATTGTTTTAGCTATACCTCGTATGTTTTATACGTAGAGATCTTAGTCTGTGAAGCACTTCAGATGTCAGATGAACGGTGAAGTTGTGAAAAAGTGCTGCCAGATGATTTTCAGCCTGAAACAAACAAAACACATCCTGACATCTCAAAGAGCAAAAACAAACATTTCCTCAGCGTTCAGCCGTGATGTAAAGCACACGTTATTTGCAGTAAGCTCTTTAACATAGAAAACCACCGCTGTGGTTCTGTAAAGGTTCAGTAAATAAAGGCTGTGTGTATTTCAGTCTGCTGTGAGCTTTAATTACAACACAGTGTGTCAGTCAGTGTTACGCATGGCCGGGTTGAGTCGGTAAAGATTGTGTAGGAGTCTAACGCTCTCAAAAAGCTGCCCAGAGAATCACCTCTTAATCCCCCCGCCACCTTTCACCTCTCCCCTTCCTGTGATCGCTGCCTGAATCTAAACACAGAGCTGGCGACCGAGGGAGAAACACCCTGAGACCTCAAAGCTGCATTATGCTGCTTATGAATTGATCCATCTGCAGCGTTGTGTTCAGGGATTAAAAGACAGAGCGCACAGACATTTCGGGACAAAATAACATGACCTTAAAGCATGATTTTGATGTGTTATTAGAGCAAATCTGCCGCGGCTCACTCACTCAGATGTTGTCGATTTACTCAAATACAAAGTCCAAATCTGGATTGAGCAACCAGCAGGACAACGGGAAGGCAAACAATTAACTTTTCGGGCCAAACACAGAAAAGATATCCTTGTTTTGGAGGCCAGATCATCCAGAGTTGACCTGCACAGACAGAAGAGATGGCAGCTTCGTGTCTTACATCATTAATCATGCTGTCTCATGCCGCAGAAAGAATGTGACCACCTGAGGCTGTTTACTGATTGACTCTGCTCGTGAAACAGGCAGAGCAGGAACAAACCGACCGGCTTTTTCCTCCAGTTTCCTGGTTCGTAGCAGAACTAATTGAGTAGAGGCCCATCTGTGACAGAGACGAGCATCTGTATTCACTCAGTGTGTTTTTCCAGAACATTTTAGGCTCCCTGTGCAGATAAATGCAAGAAATCCATGACAGTAACTTAGTCATCAATGTGTTTACATCAGCTGATTAGAAAAAACAGCTGAAACCACAGCAGGGTTCAGCCCAGGATGCAGCAGCCATCGTTGTGTTGAGTTTGAGTTCGTATTTTTGTTTTTGTTCTGGCAGCACATCATATACCTCATCTTTACAGAGACCTGTCTCCACCTCATCTTTACAGAGACCTGTCTCCACTTCATCTTTACAGAGACCTGTCTCCACCTCATCTTTACAGAGACCTGTCTCCACTATGTCTTTACAGAGACCTGTCTCCACCACGTCTTTACAGAGACCTGTCCCCACCTCGTCTTTACAGACACCTGTCTCCACCACATCTTTACAGAGACCTGTCTCCACTATGTCTTTACAGAGACCTGTCTCCACCACGTCTTTACAGAGACATGTCCCCACCTCGTCTTTACAGAGACCTGTCTCCACCTCATCTTTACAGAGACCTGTCTCCACTGTCTTTACAGAGACCTGTCTCCACCTCATCTTTACAGAGACCTGTCTCCACCTCATCTTTACAGAGACCTGTCTCCACCTCATCTTTACAGAGACCTGTCTCCACCTCATCTTTACAGAGACCTGTTTCCCCCTTATCTTTACAGAGACCTGTCTCCACCAGGTCTTTACAGAGACCTGTCTCCACCAGGTCTTTACAGAGACCTGTCTCCACCAGGTCTTTACAGAGACCTGTCTCCACCACGACTTTACAGAGACCTGTCTCCATCATGTCTTTACAGAGACCTGTCTCCACCTTGTCTTTACAGAGACCTGTCTCCAACACATCTTTACACAGACTTGTCTCCAACACATCTTTACACAGACCTGCCTCCATCACATCTTTACACAGACCTGTCTCCACCACAACATCTTGGATCAAGCTGTTGCACTCGACAGGCGGACTGTGTTCTGAGCCGACAGAGGAGCAGCTGGATGAGAGTTGGACTCTGTGTTTATAACATCGATGCTCGGTGCTCATAAACACTCAAAGTTGATGGACAGAGTTTCCCAGATGTCGAACTTTTAGGATTGTTTTGTTAAAACAGGATGTAAAGGTGTTAATGAGTCTCACTTCGGAAATCTGTCCAAACACAAAACGGCTGTGGGTTGATGTTGAATCATCGTACGACCTCCTTTCGCACGTGTCTCTCCATAAAACCTCCTGCTTTAAACACAATCTGACTGGGTGTGACATGGGAAAAGGAAAGAGAGAGAGAGAGAGAGACTGACCTTCTGTTTCAGGTTTTTCCCACAAACAGCACTCGTTGTCTGGGTTACTCTAAATGTTGAGTCTGCACCGCTGGTGGCTTTTACGAGTCACGGCGGGACAAAGCCGGCCTGCGGCGGGAGCTTTACGGTCCTGGCTGTCAGATGAACTTCATTAAATAAAGTGTTTATTGAGCTGCCGGCCTCCGAACATTCAAGCAGAATTAACACACTTTACATCCAAAAAGCACACAGACACTTTGGAGTGCATCTTTTTTTTTTCTTGTTGACCCTGAGAGTGAAAAGAGGAATGTAACCCGGTAAACCACGTCCAGACGGAGGTCACAGACAAACCCAAACTCGTGTGTGTGTGAGACTGTGTGTTTATGTATGGTCTACTAAACCAGCAGACATGGTTTTAGTGATTTGCAAAAAGCATTTTCATTTTCTTGGTCTCGATCAGTGACCGCTAAGATGCCAATGATTACACAAAACCCAGAACAAAATGAAAGTACAAGACTACAGGCAAAACTTCACACGTGTAGGTTAAACCTGGGTTATGTTTCTGTTAAAAGGTATTTTTAAACACACAATATGCCACTCGGGGTCTGTCAGGCAAAACATATTTGCCGAGTGTTGTGTGAGGGTGCAGATCCAGACCTTCTGGAGGAATAAACACCTGGAGTCTCATCAGATTCTGCTCTGATCCGAGTAACACAACACTCACTCAGTTCTGCTTTTTAGCCACGCTAGCGGCCTGGCGGTTGTTTGGTCCACCGCTGTTGTCCAGACTGAAACATCTCAACAACAACGAGATGATTTGCCATTAAATTTAGTTCAGATATTCATAGTTCCCAGAGGATGAATCCCAGACTTTTTTCGTGAGATAAAACAATTGTGGTTTTTAGTAAAAATGTCTCAACAACTGCTGGATGGATCGACAGGACTGTATTAACTTTACATCTACGGCCGTCCTCTGGTCAAAACGTGACAAATTCTTTGGTTGATGACTGAATTCCTGAAAATGATATTCCCATCAGCCCCAGCTGCACTTTGCGTTTAATGCTAAAAAGCAAGTGCTAACATGCTAAACTAAAATAATGTAGTAAAAAAAATGCTTATCCTCAGCATGTTCGCATTGTCATTGTGAATATATTCACCGAGGATGTGGTTGGCGAGCTAAAGTTAGCATTGAGCTCAAAGCTGTGCAGCCCCACAGAGCCACTGCTCTTGCTCCAGCTGTGGGATATTGCAGAAATCAGACCACTTAATCCACCCAGTAGTTGTTCATTCAGTCAATGCCTTGCTCAACTTCCTCTTTCACTCCAACTGGTCCAGAACTCTGCAGCGGGCCTCTAACAAACCCAAACATAGATCACATGTTCCTGCAGTTTCAGCTCCCTGTCACTTCTAGGAACGAATTTAAGAGATTACTTTTGGTGTAAAACTTATTGCATGGGCAGGCTTCTCTACATTTAAAGTGATTGTTGACCTCTGACTTCTGTGCGCAGCCTCACAGTAGCCTTACAGACAGACATGTATATGAGTTTAAGATAACAGGAAAATCACTGCTGATGCTCGTGGTCGAGCCAGGAATGAGCTCTTTAGTCAGCAGGCCGCAGAAATGGATGAATCCTAAAATGACCCGAGTGAGCTGACCACTAAACATCATCACAGTCGGTTTCAGGGTGGATCAAAAACCCTTCCCAAAGTTTGCCTGTCATGATTGCAAACAGAGACTGAGTAGCTGCGATCGGAGATTGTTTTTTTGCGGGGGGGATTTGTGCTGTTTTAGCTATTTCTGCTCTGTTTGTGTGCACAAATCAGGTTGTTCAGGCGGTTAAACAAGCGTAATCTGCTAATGAGGCGGATGGAGCCGGGGAGTGTGGAGGACAGATGTTGATGGCTGCGGTGAGCTGGAAGCGAGGACAAACGATGTTGTTACCAGTGTTTGACCAAAATGAGGTTTGAGGGCCGATACAGATGATGTGACTGAGACAGATGTGATTCAGGCTACTGAAACTCCGGTTGAGTAATTTCGGAACAAATCATTGCAAATTTGCGTACATTTTTGGTGTTTTCTCCAAAGTGTTACTCATGTTTGGGTGAGGAAAAGCCTCTGAAACAGGATGTTTACCCTCATGGGGCACGAACACTCAACCTAAGGTTTAAGTGCAGGTTTTCCGAGTAAAATCGCATAATTTCCTTTAACATATCAGCACCGGTTACAGCTTACAAACTGATATCCCCCCATCAGGCATTTTTCCAACTTTTTCACCAAAAATTCTTCACTAAAAATGTATAAAATGTATTGTTACATGATACTAAACACATGCTGCAATTGCAAATGGATATTTTTTGCAGCAGACCGGTGGAAATGCGAGGAGAGAGAATGTTTTCCTGAAGGCTGTTCTGATGATATTTCTAGCAGAAACTTGATTTATGACTTTAAAGCTAATGATGTTCTTATCTTGGCTTCAGGCGCAGCCATCCCTGTTGGCATCGATGTGCAGGTGGAGAGCATCGACAGCATCTCAGAGGTCAACATGGTGAGGATCATATAACTCAAAGCCGTAGTCATGAACTTGACAGGACAGAGGAAACTCTCCAGGAGAAACAGAGTTAAAGTTTTTGCTTCTGAGATAATTAATTTTACACAGCTCTGATGGAGCTCGGGATTTATCAGGAGGACGACTTCACTCCAAATGTTTTTTTGTGTGTGACCCTTTGGTTGATTAGCAGAAAACATGACATCAGAAATAGATCCTGACTGTGCGTAAATGCACCTTGTGCCCAGATTATCTGCCGTTTAACTCACGATACACGAGAAGCTATAACCGCTCTGTTACTTCTTTAAAACATTTGGTAAAACACGCAGATGTCAGAATCTTTTAGGAGATTTTATCTGCTGTTACAAAAAGCTGGAACATCAGAGAGTTTCAAAAAAACTGCTCTGACATCACTTCCTGTCTGGTTTGTGACCCCTCGATGGTCTCTGCTTTCAACTCAAGCAGCCACTTACTTACGAGCGCTTTATCGAGTTCCTGCAGCCAAGAGAGATGAATGGTGGAGAGGATGGTGCACATTGTCACCTTGTCCTCAGGCTGCTGCAGACAAATGTCCATTTCTTTCTTTACTGGCACTGATTTCTGAGGCTTTACAGCTTCAATACCCCCAAAATAAAACTAAAGGACATAAAAAACCCAGACTTTGACATCAAATGATTATCATTCCTTCCCATTTTGCATTGTTTGCAGGTATCTGTAGTTATACCAGGACAGTGTGTGTTTATGAAAAGCTTGAAAACCTCAGATTAAGTGCTGTGAAAAATGTGTCTTTGTTCAAGCTCATTTTTTGGCATTATTTCATACAAATCCATGTTTTGAAGGGCAATAAAACATGAGAACAAACAAAGCCGAAAGAGAGAGGCAGGGAAATAAAGAGAAAGATGAACAGTCAAAACAAAATAAGAGTCATGATTAAGACATTGATAAACAACTGTTGTGTGATTATTTATGAATTGTCTTTGTTTTTGCGCGTGCAGGACTTCACCATGACTCTGTACCTGCGTCACTACTGGAAAGACGAGCGGTTGGCGTTTCCGTCTCGAAACAACCTGAGCAGGACGTTTGACTCGAGGCTCGTGAAGAAGATTTGGGTTCCTGACGTCTTCTTCGTCCACTCCAAGCGCTCCTTCATCCACGACACCACCATGGAGAACATCATGCTGCGGGTTTACCCCGACGGAAACATCCTCTACAGCGTCAGGTACGAGACAGGGACGGGGTGGAGACGGAGGAAGATAAGTTGCGGAGGTAAAATGGAGGTTGTGGCCTTGAAGATGCTCCTGAGGACATCTGGTAAAGCCGTCTCGTAAAAAAGACGTGGCTGCCAGACTTGAGCTGAATATCACCTGTTTGTTAGCGGGGCCGGTGTCAGCTCGGCCAGGTCGTCTGAAACGAGGAAACCAGAGAGAATAAAAAGACGGTCACATACCGGTTTCCTTGACAACAGCAGGAGAGGTCTATCCAGGACACGATGAATAACTTCACTTTGTTTTTGTGTGTTTCAGGGTCACTGTGACGGCTCTCTGCTCGATGGACTTCAGCAGCTTCCCTCTGGACACACAGAACTGCTCGCTGGAGCTGGAGAGCTGTGAGACACACACACATATAAATATAAATATATATACACTTGATTTATTTTTTAAACCGCAGATCTTGGCATTTATGTGGACGCCACTTGATATGTTCACCCCCTCATGGCGATAGCACAGTGGCCTCCACACCTGGACAACACACTGCAAAAACTGCCTGAGAGTAACCGAGGTACAGGACAAAGACCTCACGGTGTCGACATCACTTCCAAATTCCCCATATCTCAATCTGATCGAGCATCTGCCGGAACAAGTCCGAACAAGGCCGCACCGCTGATCTGACCCCTCGAGGCATGGACCTCTGGGTGTGTCCTGTGGTGTTTGGCACCAGGGTATTGGTTGCAGAGTCTCTGAGTCCTGTTGTTTGGGAGGTGGGGCCTCCATGGACTGGACTTGTTCCGGCACATCCCACAGAAGCTTCATCGGATTGGGATCTTTTAATTTGCAGGCCAGGAACCAAGCCTTGATCTCTGTGTTACGCTCCTCAGGCCTTTCCGGAGCAGGTTTGTGGAGCGCTGGTGCCATGACGGGGTGAACTTTGTCTGCAGCGGTGTTTGGACGGGTCGTGTGTGTCATGATGTTGTAATGAGATAATCAAAGTGAATCACTTCACCTGTCCGTCCTTTCAATGCTGTGGCTGATCGATGTATATAAACTCTTCCCCCCGTGTTCACATGCAGCAACAAAAACAAGTAAAAACTCAGATGACTGTGACTAAATCCAACCGACATCTGTCTTTTCTCTCATCTCATCTTTCCTCCGTTTTCCACGACACTGAACACCTCTCTCCTCTCCGTCTCTCTCCTCACAGATGCGTATAATGAGAACGACCTGATGCTTTACTGGAAGAATGGGAACGACTCTCTGAGGACAGACGAGATCGTCTTGTCTCAGTTTTTCATTGAGCATTTCCACGCCTCCAGTGGCCTGGCTTTCTACAGCAGCACCGGTCTGTGTGTGTGTGTGTGTGTGTGTGTCTTTATAACCTAAATTCTCTGTGAATGGGCTGAGGTTTCTGTTTTCAAAAAGATGCATTAAGTGGTTTACTACTGAAAAACTCATTTTAAAAAAGTTGCATCACATTTGTTTGAACTCGGTGGTCAACACCACTGTCTATAAACATTTGTCTACTTTTGATCTGGGTCCAGTGAATGAATTGCAAAATATCTTCATGTAGAACATTTGCCGAATTAACAAGGAGGCCCAAATTATTAAGAATTTGTCATCAACAGTGTTTCACACAGTTCACAAAGTTTCTCCTAACCCGACAACTCATAAAATGTAGCGATTTTTAAAGGGAGTCTGGTGACTTTCTCCAGACACTTTACAGAAGTAGCCTGTATTGGTTACTGTTTCCTGTACTTGTAAATTTGAGCCTATATTTCAGCCTATATCTGTCCATAAATTGTCTTCTTTCATAAATGTAGTGTAAATCAGCTGAAATGATGTGTTCAAACAGCTGCTGAATATTGGCAGGTTAGATGCTTTCACAAACTGACACTTTTTACAAGGAAACAAACAACTTCACGTTTAGCATTGAATGCCGAATTTACAAGAAGGCACCAATGTATTTAATTTTTTGTCGTAGCAAAATTTCACAACATTTTTTAAGTGTCTCCTCACACAACAAGTCTTAAAACATGTGATTCGTTAAGGGAGTCTGGGGATGTTGCAGTGTGTGGCTGCTCTGTGGGCTTAATTGAATGCATAATGTGCTGCACATCTAACGTCTAGTTGTTTTTTTATAAGTGAGTTGCATTTTCATACTTTTATATTTGCACGTGTATGTGTTCAGCCTACATCTGTCTTGGGTATCAGCAGAAGATTGACATGTTGAGAATTCTCCTCTCCTGTCTGACATCAGCGTCTCCCCCGTCTCTCCTCGTCAGGCTGGTACAACCGTCTCTTCATTAACTTCATCCTGCGGAGGCACATCTTCTTCTTCATGCTGCAGACGTACTTTCCCACCATGCTGATGGTCGTCCTGTCCTGGGTTTCCTTCTGGATCGACAGGAGGGCCGTTCCTGCACGAGTCTCTTTGGGTAACACGATACATTAATTACATTAATTGATTAACTTGAACCAAAAACCAAAGTGTTTACCCTTAAAAAGTTAGGATTTACTTTGTGGGGACCAGCTTTTTGTCCACATCGTGTGACTGTATGAACTTATTTTTTGTTTTTGGGATGGACAGCAGGTGCAAATATTATGTTATTATAAAAGAGTCTGTAATAGGTTTTATTTAACACAAAAAAACACTTAAATTCAACATTTTTTACTTCATGACACGTTTTTATCCTCTGCATCAAAATAAATCTAGCTCTTGATCAAAATAAACAAAATAACAGAACATAAGCTTAAGAAACCTTGAACTTTGATCTTTGTTTGACGTGAGGTTGAGATATTTATCTGTATTTTCTAAAGACACTTGGATGATATTTACTCAGCCTTTAAGTTGTCTTCACAAACCTTCACATAGTATTTGAAGTGGATTGTAGGTTGTGTTCAGTCTGAAAACAGACGAGCTGTGAGGTAAAAGCTCCTCTTCTCGTCCTCCCGCAGGTATAACCACAGTGCTCACAATGTCCACCATCATCACAGGAGTGTCCTCCTCCATGCCTCAGGTAACAGCTCTGTGTGTGTGGGTCAAACAGGCCTTCAGGTACAGAAAGGCTCCTCACAGGTCTCATTAGGGCCCTTCATGTTTTGTATTTGATGCCGAATTTACATAAAGGCATCATTAATTTTAAATTTTTCATAGCAACATTTCACAAAGTGTGTAAAGTTCCTCCTTATGCAAAAAATCGTAAAATTACATGATTTGTTAAGGGAGTCTGGTGATGTTACTGGTCCCGTGTGGCTGCTGAGGCCTTAATTGAATGGATAATGCACTGCACATCTAACCTCCATTTGCCTCCAGTTACTCCATCAGTTGTGTAAAATGTCTCCATGTTTGACTTTGTGGACGTGTGTGTTTGTTGTCCAGGTATCGTATGTGAAGGCGGTGGACATCTACCTGTGGACCAGCTTCCTGTTCGTCTTCCTGTCTGTGATCGAGTACGCAGCTGTGAACTACTGCACCACTCTGGAGGAGATGAGGAAGATGAAGAAGGGGAAGGTCAGCACAGGATTATTGCACCAAACATCAACAGGGACAGGGAGTCAGGGCAGCCATATTTTACTGAATGTCTCCCTCTAGTGGCCAAACAGAGACATTACAAGTAACTAAGTACATCTACTCAAGTAAAAATGTGAAGTACTTGTACTTTATACTTGCATCTTGGAGGAAAATGTTGTACTTTTTACTACATTTATCTGACTGATTTAGTTACTAGTGATTTTAAAAATTAAGATTTTAAGTACAAAACATATGAAGAACTTTTAAAATATGCTGTAATTTTAAAATATTATCATACAACAATATATAACATTTGAGCTTAAACAACTGGTCGATTAATCAGTTATATGCTTAGTTAATAAAAAAAATGTCAGCTACTGTTTTGATAACAGATCATTTGATCCATATCGTTAATACATATATTAAAAAAATAAATTGCTGCTGTAGCTTTAAACACCAAATATCAAAATTTCCCAACAAATCGTACAGACACCCACAGATACCCACAGACACCCACAGACACCCACAGACACCCACAGACACCTACAGACACCTACAGACACCCACAGACACCCACAGACACCTACAGATACCCACAGACACCTACAGACACCCAGAGACACCCACAGACACCTACAGACACCCACAGACACCCACAGACACCTACAGACACCCACAGACACCCACAGACACCTACAGACACCCACAGACACCCACAGACACCTACAGACACCCACAGACACCCACAGACACCTACAGACACCCACAGACACCCACAGACACCCACAGACACCCACAGACACCCACAGACGCCCACAGACACCTACAGACACCCACAGACACCCACAGACACCTACAGACGCCTACAGACAGTTCTGTGCGTCTGACTGCTCTCTGTGCCGTTTCAGATCCCTTCCACCTTCAACGCCAGCCAGGCGATGGCCTTCGACGGCTGTTTCCATGACAACGACATTGAGCTGACTCCGTTCTCCCGCATTGCGCCCACTCTGACCTCCGACCCCCTCACCACGCCGACCCAGACCCCAGAAATCCGGCCCACAGAGGGGACTCGCCTCCGCCGGCAGCGGTCTGTGCGGGAGAACGTGGACCTGCTGGTCAGCAACAGCTACATGATCGACTCGTACTCCCGTCTCGCCTTCCCGCTCTCCTACCTGCTCTTCAACACCATCTACTGGAGCCTGTACTCCTGATCCAGCACTGTGGACTCCTCACGGTGGACCTGAACAGGACTCAGTCAGAGAGCAAGCTGGAGGATCCCTCCACGGACACTTGATCACAGGAGCCCCTTCAGCGCCGGCTTCATCATTAATCATCTCCTCCACAACAGAGATAAAAGCACTCGAGCTCCTCAGAGTAGGAACTCCTAATTGTGAAGTCTCGCCATGACTTTTGTCTCACAGGAGTGGGATGAATCCTGAGACTTGGATAATGACTCTGCTTTCTGTGCGTCAGAAGAACTTTATATCGTAATGACACATTTGTCTGTTTCCTTAGCTACAGGGAAATATCCTATTAGGATCAAACTTGTGTGATAATGTTCTTCTTACTTCCCCTTTTTGATGAATAACCAACCACCTGCTGTACGTGGAATTTAATTTCTTTTCTCATTAAATTTTTATCTTGTTCATGAGGATGGAAAAGTGAATTTGTGTTCTGCAGGGTTTTATTGTAGCTGTTTTGTGTGTGATTTTTGGGGTTGATAGCGACCTGCAGGTGGCTCTTTTAAAAGCTAGTAACTTTGTATATTTATATGTTAATAGATATATTTTATATTCTAAAAGTTGAAGAGCAAAATAAGAAATAAATGAAGTTTTCACTTTATGTTGGGATGCAAAATTCACACCATTAACTGAATAAAAAGGATATTATAAGAAAATCCAAATTAATGATTAATTGTCAGATTATAAAGGGTGTTTACAGTTAAAAATTTACACAATGCTAACACACAATGGACATTTTAAGAGCTAAGTATCATATTTTCACCCTCATGTTAATATCTGACTACTTTCAGGACAAATAATTATTTTAATAAAAGCTCTTCATTATGGGAAATATAATTTCATAGAAAATATAACTGAACAATCAGCTACAAAAATATATATATATATGGAAAAAAATGGAAATATGTCATTAATTAAAAAAAAAAAACTTTTTACGAGGACTAAATTTACCCAAATCATTAATTAACGAAGAAATATATAATTGGCTCAGCAGATAAATGACTATGCTATTAAATGCACCAAAAACAAATATATCTGAGTTTGTCTTATCACCTCATTAATTATGTAAATATTAAAATTCTGAGTTTGAATTTCTTCTCCAAAACTACTTATTGCTTCTTTCAGCAGAAATATCAATTGATGTCACGTTTTATATTTTAATTAATGACTACATTTATTTTCAATTGTATTCCTGGTTCATTTAAGAGCACATTAATTAATTTATTGTGCTATATATTTTTATTTATTTATTTATGATTTTGGCAGTTTCAGTCCTCCAGACTTTTATTTTGTAGGGCGGTGACCTAGGATGCATTCGCGGACCTCCGTATTTCTATAATCCTGTGCTACAGCACGAATTAAAATACTTTAATTGGCTGGTTTTATGGGGACTTTGAAATGAAAAAGACATGGTGGGTATTAAACGAGCTGATTAAATATATATCTTTTGTCTTATTATGTTTCCATTAAATACTAACCCAAAAAGATCATAAAGTAGTAGATTAAGTATTATTGAACAGTTGATTGAGTCAATAAATCATGGAAAATCGTACTAATTTAAAAAAAAACTCATTTAGGATTTTCTCTGAACATGTCCTGTGGATATGGGAGCCCAGCAGACGTACTTTAAAATCAAATTAAAATACGATCACACAATTTTCAGATTTTTACTTAACGCGCAGTTTCCATGGCAACGTCAGACAGTCACGTTAACGTGTGTTCGCAGGGCGCAAACAGCGCAGACGGGGGGAAAAGTCACGATCCCGCAGAGAAACCGCAAGAAAACCGAGCCTGACTCTAACGCGGCAGGACGACAGGTGACAGGTGAGTCACAGTCAGTGTCAACACCTCGCACAGAAGCAGGTTTTTGATGGGGATGGTGCTAAGATGTGTCGGCTAAACGTCAGGTGCAGTTAGCGGTGACCGTTAGCTTCCTCTAACGTTAGTGTTATGGTTCGACTGATGGACGTTAGCTAGCTAACTCAACGGCAGGTGGCTAATCACCAACTCGGCTCTGCTAGCTGCTGTTTTCCCACCAAAAGGTGAACAGCTCGGTTAACTTGACTTACCTGCACATTAGCGGTGTGTTTTTATGTTTTTTGGGAGGTTTTTCTGACGCTAACAGACGCGGTTATTAGCTCAGGACCGCCGTCAACACCGCAGCGCCTCATGTTGACTGGAGATATTTGTTATACACGATCATTTAGCCAGTCAGATTAAAGTTTTACCACAAAACTGAGCTGCAGATGTCTGTTTTCAGTCGTTTTTAATGTGCTGAAGCTAACTTAACTTAGCTCACAGCTCGCAAAGATGCTTTATAAACGTTAGCCGTTAACGCTAACGTCAGTTAAGATGGTGTCCACCAGAAACGAGTGAGAAATCAGCTTTAATCCCACATTTTGACATGTTTTTTTAACCTTAATCAGTCTGGTTAGCTGAAGCTGATGTGCATCAGCATCTCATGGAGTTAATGTCAGTCTTTGGGAGGTACATAATTAAAGGTTAAAGGAACAGTTCACCCAAAAATGAGAATTGAGTCATTTTTAGATAAGATAGGATGTTTCTTTATTGATCCTCTGTAGGAGAAAATCAGTTTGGCTTTGACTAAGA
This sequence comes from Pagrus major, assembly GCF_040436345.1. Classification (NCBI taxonomy): domain Eukaryota; kingdom Metazoa; phylum Chordata; class Actinopteri; order Spariformes; family Sparidae; genus Pagrus; species Pagrus major. The sequence goes on along the minus strand of NC_133233.1, from coordinate 26,381,168 downwards.
AAAAATATATAACAAAACGTGTAAGTATCATAAACTAAAATTATTTTCTGCAATAATCCAAAATCAGGTTCAAAAATCCCACTAACCTCAGGGTTAGCCTACAAAAATACATCATCGCTACAGCACTGGGTGATCTAAGCAATCATTGGTGGAGCCTGAGCCGGACCCATTACATGTTCATCTGCTTATCACAAACCAATATGAAATGATGACTCTGTTGTTTACTTTACAGCAGTTCAGTGTGCAGTATTTACCAGGACTCCTCCACATTGAGCCCTCTTGCTGTTGCGGCGTCCTCCAGGCCAGCTGCTGTTGTGACTCACTTCCTTCTGTCCTCTGCTCCTCCAGCCAGTCTCCCTGGTGACCATCAACAGCAGCAGCACTTGTCCCATCGAGTTGCCCACCAGCCCGAGTCACATGACTTCTGACCAGCATCCACTGTGTCCGGCTGATCTACAGGTGCAGTTAACGCTCGGAGCGCTGGGTCCTGGATACTACTACGTCTACCAGGTACTGTGACATTAACCCTCGCTACACAGACAATCACACTGTACTTTTGGACCTAAAGTAAGAGAACTACTCAGAAACCCGGTCTGAACTTGTTTGAAATCAACTTCATGGTCAGATTTAAGTCTGGAAAGCAACTCTTGTTTGAAAAAGTCAAGTCTGCTTCATTTATATAACCTGAAATCACAGATCACATTTTCACACCGTCTATCTTCAGACCCTGGATTTGAATAAGGAAAAACTTTTTAACCTTTACTTGGGGAAACAGAGTAAATAACCTTTTCAGGAGTGCAATATGTCTGTAAGAAGACAGAAATAGCAATATTATTAAGTAACTGTTATTTAAATATACTTTGATTATGTCATCTCTAGTCTTCAGCCTGTTCACAACAACAGAGCAGTCTGAGTGATTGTTGGGGCCCTGACAGCTCGTGGCCTTGTGAGGGGAGGCAGGGAGGAAGCTTAAACTAATGTAAGTCAGAGTGGAGGGAAAGAGAAGTGAATGGTCGGATGGGAGGAAGGGGGAGTTTCAGGGACAGAGAGGGAGGAGTGGACCCCGCTGCATTACCGCTCTGTGATTGGTGGCTGCTGGGCCATGTGCTGACCCCTCTCAAACTGTAGCCTAACTAGGGCTCCCACATACATTCATGTACACACACACACACACACATGAAGTGGTGTGCGGCCCACTGTTGAGTGGCAGGGACATGTGAGCTCCTTCACATTTGCTATTCTGGGCAGGGGAGGGGAAAAGGGGGAGGGAAGGGGAGGGGGTGAAGCAGGGAGGAGTAGAGGGTCTTTTCTCTTTCTGCATGCGGCTGAGCCATCGTGAGGAGCTGCTCATGATATTGTCTCGTGTTGTGTAGGCTCTCAGTGCGTTCGGCCATAGAAGTCTTGTGTTTTGTTCCCACTCTAGGCCGGAGAAGATGGGGTGCTGCTTTAGTAAGGAGCTGAACCCCGGCCTGCAGAACGAGAGGAGCGGTCTGTTACAGCCCCCGCTCCACGATGGGCTGAACGAGGTGACGGAACAGGTCAGGCGACACGCTGCGGCTGTGGCTCAGCATGTGTGCTTGGACGAAGAGAAGACATGTGTGGCAGATGGAGGGGCCCACAGGAAGCCTCCAGAGGATGAAGAAAAAAAGCCAGAAGTGGAAAACAAAGTTTGTCCGGAGGCGGCCGTGGTCAGCGGGGACGGTGACACGCGGAGCGAGAGGGATCCTAAAGCAGCCAGCACTCAAGAGGAGACCGGGGCTATTATTATCACAACCAGCACAAACATACATACAAACACGGACGCAGAGGCAGGTGTGACACACACTGCCAGTCCCAGCTGTGGACCGGCTCCCTATATGGAGGTGCCCACACAGAGTCCAGTCAGACAGAAGATTTTGGAGAATGCCACACTCAGAGCTTCATGGTTCAGTTCACTCCCAGAGGGCCAGAAGCAGCAGAAACAGGCAGGCAGTTGGTCAGCTCCCGCCAGGTTACACTGCAGTAACTCCCCGGGCAGTGTCACAGAGAGTGAGGTGTCAGGTGAGCCACCGCTGGTCAGTGTGTGTCAGGGGCCACAGGGGGTTTACCCCGGAGCTGAGCACAACGATGAGGAAGGCGAGGAGGTCTGTGTGGTCACAACGACACTGGGTCAAGGTTTCGAAACGAGGACCCGGAGCTTCTACAGCATATGTTCCATTGACGCCGATGACCTTGAACATGACCACGTTCACAGCCAATCCCAAACAGCTGGAGCAACACTGTCACTGCAAACAGCTGAAGTAGAAACAGCTGCCCTGCCCTGCATAGTGGAGTCTCCGGCTGCCAGTCAATCACACACAGACGCATCCGCACTCTGTGAGCATGTCACAGAGTCTAAGATGACCCATCAGTCACATGATGAGGAACCAGCTCCAGCACAATCACATGCTGAACCGTCTTCCACCGTCCTGTCACAGAGACACTCCACCACCGCTCATCCTGTTGTACCTTCACAGCTGAAGGTCTTCAGGCACGTCTGTGAGGAAGGAGAAGAGACAGCAGCTGCACAGGAGACTCAGATCGATCAGCCCCTCTCTGTGTCAGTGAAGCATGAATCTGCAGATACAGAACCCTCAGAATTATTAACTTCTGACTGTAACCCTGAAGTCCACATCGGCCTGCAGCATGACACTGCTGACTGTTTACCTCAAGCTGGAGATTCACCACGTGGAATTCACTCAGAGGAAATGAATGAGATGAAGAGGCACATGTCACAGGAGGAGCATGATGCACTTGATGGTGATATTCCTCCAGGCAGTTCCCTGTCAGGCGAGCAGACTCCTCCTCCTGTTGTATCTCCACAGCTGGCGGACCCTCTGTGTGACCCGCTGCTCCCGTCCAGCAGTCAGACAAACAGAGACGAACCTCAAACGTCCACACAAGACAGCCTTCAGTCTGGAGAGCTGACCGACCAGACAGCTGCAGAGGACGCAGAGGAGTCCAAGGATGACACGATGATGATGTCACACACAGAGGAAAGTGCATGTGTGGAGGAGTGCGTGGAGAGAGTGTGTTTAGTGGACCACAGAGCAGCAGAGGGACTCTTCAGGGCCACAGAGGAAACAGTGGTCAAATTCCAGGAGGAGGATTTGGATCAGAGTGTTGATTCTGACTTTAACCCTCTGGACGATCATCTGCGGGGGTCTGACCTGTCAACACAGCAGCTCATCCAAAGTTCACAACCAGCAGCAGCTGAAACTCCTGAGCTGGACACATGCAGTCAGAGCGGTCTCAACCTCCAACCGCTGCACAAGGAGGAGGTTGTGTTGCCTCTGTCTGAAGGACAGATCGAGATGGATAAATCATCCCTGCAGAGCAGGCCCATCCCTGTGAGTACGTACAGAAGCCACAGTGAGGAGGGTAATGTTGGTCACAGCGGCACAGCAGATACGACTCTCACTGAGGTCTCCTCAGTTTCCACCATCTCAGCTGTGTCATCACTGCCCACTGAGCTGACCGCCTTCTCCTGCCACACAACTCTGACAGCTCTGTCAGATGTCAAGTCCACGTCTCACCAGAGCGACTCCATCACATCTGACAAAGTTGATGTTAATTCAAACGACCCAACATTTGAGTTGAGCAGCATTAAGCCTCGTAGTGGAGAAGTCAACAGTTCTGAGTGTGCGTTGGTGTCTCTGATAAGTGACTCAGAGGAGCCTCTTCAGGACAAAAAACCACAACCAGAAATTTGTCACAACACCAAACATGTCACAGAGAAAGGTGATGTCACAGTTGTTTTACCGGAAACAGCTGATAACCCCTCTCACCCGCTCTCTGTTACTGCCTCCTCCCCTCCACCTTCCTCTTCCTTGTATCTGTGCACATCTTCAGAGGAAGGAGAGCATAGTTTCTGCCCAGAGATTGAAGCTGGCAGCACTGAGAGTGTATGCAGACAAATCCACACAAAGGTAAATCCACCAGAGAAAGTCTTCATGCATATGTGTGAGGAAGAAGAGACAACAGCTGCACAGGGGACTCCCAGCGATCAGCCCCTCTCTGTGTCAGTGAGGCATGAATCTGCAGATACAGAACCCTCAGAATTATTTACCTCTGACTGTATCAGCCCTGAAGTCCACATCGGCCTGCAGCATGACACTGCTGACTGTTTACCTCAAGCTGGAGATTCACCAGATGGAATTCACTCAGAGGAAATGAATGAGATGAAGAGGCACATGTCACAGGAGGAGCATGATGCACTTGATGGTGATATTCCTCCAGGGACTCCTGACAATTCACTGTCAGGCGAGCAGACCACCACTCCTCATCCTGTTGTATCCCCACAGCTGTTTAACATTGAGGAACCTCAGGACAGCTCTCAGCCTGAAGATCTGAACTGCCAAACAGCTTCTGATGAGGAAACAAATGAGTTGAAGGTACACATGTCACAGGAGGAGCACACTGTACTTGACGGTGATATTCCTCCAGAAACTCTCAATATTTCAGCCACTGAGATGCCGTTCAAGGACCATGATGAAACTAGCAACTGTGACTTGTACATGATTCCTAACGGCTTCAGCTGTCCAGATGACAACGCCTCGGTTTTGGACTGCGAGGACGACTCCGTCATGATCACTGTGGACCCAGGCCAGATTGACGTTTACGCCTCAACTCCGTCATACGAGATACACCCCCTCTGTCACGATCCGTCAGCGACTGCTGAGGAGGGAGAGCGCGAAGGAGGGATGAGGGAGATGGTGTCTGAGCTGCTGGGAGAGGACGCTGACGCCTCCGTTTGCCGCCTCTACCCCCACCCCTGGATCAAGCTGGGTCTGGAGGAGAGCTGCGGGGGGTGGGCCCAGGGCGTGTCTGAGGTGGAGGTCACCCAGGGCGAGCGCAAGACGGGCACTGAATCAGAGCAGATCCCAGCCTTGGTGTCTGAGCTCCAGCCCTCTATGGCTCTGCTGGGAGCCTACCCATACAGCACTGTGATGCCTCAGGGACCCTGTGTGTGGGACTGGCACACAGATTGCACTCAGCCTGTAAGTGGTCACTCAACATGAGACAGTTGGGTTCAGTGAAAGTATTCAATGTGAAGTCTTAACCCCTTAAGTAAAAACAATGGTCAGTCAGACAGAGAAAGACTTGAGGTTGAGGCTTGAGGTTCAGAGTGATTTATTGGTGCATTCATGCACTAAACTAAACACACACACATACACGAACAAAGAATCCACGACTGGATTGGTCGCCTTAAATACTCTTTGTTTAGAAGATGTTACATAACGAGTAGTGGCTATTCACACAGACGTCCTTGACGCATGACAGATTTGTAAGAATGAGATGAGAAAGAAACAACAGTAATGTGGTGGGTTCACAGACTTACAGTATGTAACGTAACACAGCCTCGATGTGAGTGTTGTGTTCACGCAGGTTCACAGGGTTTGTTATCTGAAAGAGTGTTGGAGAGAAACTTTAAAGAAGTGTGCTTGAGCTTTAAAGGAACAGTTCAGTAAGTTTATTCCTCAAAACATTTCTGGAGCTTCACAGCAAAACTGTGTTGCAGCATTCTGCTAAACAACTGAGGCAGCTGGACTCCATACAGCTACTCTGATGTAATCCAAGGCTCCCAAAGCCCTGAGGTCTCAACTTGCTTTGAAAAGATGTTATTTACATCCTTTGTAAGTCGACATCATCACCGTAGCTGCTAAGCTAAAAGCCGTCTGTAGTGGGTGCACAAGCTCAACCGCACATCGAGGGTGTAAACATCTTTCCATATCAGTTTGGATTTTAGGACTTTAGCATTGAGTAAGATTAAAAAGCATTCGGTTCTGTGCTTTTATTCAGTGCTTTCAATTACACATTTGAACATTAGATTTTAAATTGAGTCAGATCAGAGCTACTGGAGAACATTTCCTGTCTGTTTTTCATTTATATTGATTTCATCTTTCTAAGTAACTCTGCCACTTGTGTTTTTAAACGATTCTCATAAATACACCTGATAAATCTTCATGCTGGATTAATATTGTGAACATGTTGTTGTTTCAGGGACCTATTGCTGCCCCCAGCCTTAACCCTGATGCTGAAGTCTGGACCAATCCCAACTTTAACTTAGACGTCCCCAGCCCCGCCTACCTGCAGCCTGAGCAGCCATGGGTGCAGTTCCCCAACAATCTGACCGATCAGGAAGGTAGGCGGGAGTGACTTCATCAGTTTATCATGTTCACTACATCACGGGAGTTAATTTGTGATAAAGTGTTATTTGTATGAGCAGCGCTGCTGAATGAATGTAATAGTCTGCAGCACATTTTGGCTCTGGTGTGGTGGTACGATGCTGTGTGGTTGATTCTACAGGATACGTGCCAGAGTTCCAGCTGGAGAACGTGGGCCTGACTGAGGCTGTGGTTGAGGCAGATCCCAGCACACTGGAGTACCAGACGCTGACTACTGAAGCTCCTGTAGTTACTGGAGAGCCCAGTGAGCCACCTGTCACAGGTAAGAGTCCGAGTTACCAGTTTTTCCCCGAGCTACCTGTATAATTATTTAAAGGAAACTCCATCAATTTTCCACATTAAAGTGTGTTTCCAGGTCTTGAATACTCCTCTGTGTGTGGAAAAAAGTCGTATAAAGCCATTTGTGGCTCCAGAGGAAGCTGCATGTAATCTGATAGATTGCCTCCGTCGATGTCACTCAGTGGTTAAATTGCATTGTGGGTAATGTAGGCACCATGTATTGAATGTATGCATTTGTTTTTAGACTGGCCACAATGAGTCCAACAGTGTTATAGGAGTGTGATGCACATGGGACCAGTGGACTGCTTTAATGTGTGAAATGACCCCTTAACCACTATAAAATGACCTTAGTTGTTTGTAGTTTGTTTATTTGATTGACTTTGTCTGCTCACATGTTGTAATGATTTCTTTTGTTTTCAGATGAGATCAGACAACAGCTGAGGACAGTTTTGGAGTCCTGCCTGACCAGGTAACAACTCACAACACGTCGTTTCTCTTAGTTCACTTGAAGAAGTCATGTCATCGGATATTTAGATGACTGGTTATGAACGAGGCAACATGTTATTTAAGCATAAATACAAAATTAAAAATGTAGTCCCATTACTCTGATAAAACAGTAAAACTATCACATGCGGTTTAGTGCTGTGTTTGCTATTCCAGCTGTCATTGAGCACTATTATTTGACCTCCCTATCACTGTATTTAAATAAGTAATTTCCCTTGTCTTGTCAGGAAATTAATACCATCATGTGCGACATGTCATAACCTTTGTGTCCTCCAAAAGTTCCTTGAGACTGTCCTCTTCTGTCCCTCCACAGGGAGCACCTTGGCAACGACCTGTACCTCAATTCTCAGATGGACAGCGACCAGTATCTTTCCATCCAAACTCTGGCCAGCCTCGACAAGATCAAGAACATCAGCACAGACCTGGACCTCATCTCCGACATTTTGAAATGTCAGTGTTGGTATTCTGCTGTGATTGAACCACAATTTGTCTGGAGTTTTAATTAGTCATTAATAATGATAATATATTTTTAATGCACATGGACAGGTGTGTTTGGAAAAATTATGGATTGATTGTAAGATTTTCATTCCTGCAAAATTCAGGACTCTCAGTATTAAAGAGAAACATATTTTTGAGTATTGCTCTGACATTTTTATCAAACAATCCAAATAAACACAAGAAAGACTTTTCGTTGGACTGTAAAGTTGAGTTTGATAAATGTGGTTTATTTTTGTCCTGCGATTTTCTCTTCCCTCATTTGCTGACAGCCCTGCCGGTGGTCCAGGTGGCTCCATGTGGACAGAAGGTCCGGCCCAGTCAGAGTCGATGTGTCGTCATCCTGCGTGAGATCCCCGACAGCACACCTCAGGAGGCAAGAGACTGTTGACCACACCATAACAACCCAACTCCTCTCCTCTCCTCTCCTCTCCTCTCCTCTCCTCTCCTCTCCTCTCCTCTCCTCTCCTCTCCTCTCCTCTCCTCTCCTCTCCTCTCCTCTCCTACAAAGTTTCAGTTTCTTTTCATTTTCCTAATTCCTTTCTTCTTAATCTTGAAGCTAATAAAATGCAGAGGTTTTAAATGTAAAGTCACACACAGTTTGTGTCGGTTCTGGTTTGATTTAATGTTCCCATCGTTGTGCAGGAGGTGGAGGCTCTCTTTGAGGGCGACGGCCTGCCCAAGTTCCTGAGCTGTGAGTTTGTGAACAACGACAACTGGTTCATCACTTTCAAATCAGAATCTGATGCCCAACAGGTAACATCCAGACAAACATCTTTCTTATCACTGAATATTTGGTGCTAGTAGAAATTTTCACCAGACTACATTTAAACTGGAATACTGTTAAACAGGTGTGTATGATTTGACAACCACGTTACTGTGCATGTCGTCATTAGGCCTACAGGTACCTGAGGGAAGAGGTCCGGGTGTTTAAGGGAAAGCCGATCATGGTGAGGATAAAGGCCAAAACTATGGCAGTCACTTCCTACGCTCCGAAAAATGGCTACGGACCGGCCCAGCTGGACCAGTACGCATCTTACTACTCCCCAACCACCTACCAGCCGCCCTGCCACACCCACGTACCGGCACAGCAGCTGTATGATTTCACCAATGAGGTGTGGGCGACTGGATACCAAGAATGTGCTGAGGTGAGTCCTTTTTTTGAAACTTGTTCCAAGAAGAGATCTTTATATCAGATACAGATTTTATTATCACATCATCAGACAGAGAATCTCTTTTTTTTTTTTACATTGGGTGATCCTGTTGCTGGTTTTGGCTCATTGAATGTGTGAACAGTCTCTCCGTGGTCTTATCTTGTTTTGGGTCTTGTTAGGTCACGAGCAGTGTGATTTTGTTGTTGTTTTTGTCAGCAGCCTCCACCACTGATGGGTGACTACGTGAATGGATTCTCAGCAGCTTCCAAATTCAAACCTCACAACACACACAGGCCGAGGTAGTTACGTGTCACTCTGTGTTTTGATTAAATAATAGTTGTACACTTCAGATCTTTTACCTGTGAAAATATTTTGTATCATTCTATGCGTGATAGCTGTCAGGCTGTGTGAATAATCACTGGCTGGCATTCATAAATGATTTCTTCCAGGAGAGGCTCGAGGTGGGCGAACTCTGGAGACCGTTGGCAGCCCAGTCAGAATGATTCCTCACACTCGTCAGAGCAAGTGCCAGTGGAGCACTCCTTCTCTCTGGGTCGAGGGCGGTCGCGGGGCAACGCGCGGCGTCAGAGCAGAGGTGGAAGAATGGAGCCCAACAAGCAAGTTTCGTCACCCTCTGGTGATTGTGGAAGGTAACAAAACTCAGAAGTTTTCACAAGTTTGAGTGTAACTGATCGTGACTTCCACAGTTCATGTAGCTGAGAAGTCACATGTTGAGATACCTGTTGTAAATGAGCATGGATAAGTATTGTTGTTGGATGGACATAGTTAACTTTCACACCTGTAGTTTAGTTCATTAGTACTTTTGTGTTCATGCTGACACATTACCATTAAATCAAAAGATGTAAAATGAAGTCATATGGACGATCCTGATGATGTCATCCTGCAGTACCACATGGGGAAATCAGATTCTGGTGACTGAGAGCAGCTCATGCAGCACTTTCTGTTCATCTAGTGTCACAATCAGGCTTGTGCTCATATATCGAATATCCTGATAACAGCTGTGTGATTTTTCACCTATTACAGTGTCATTTCTCACCTGGCTGGCCGTCGACAGTTTAGAGGGAAGGGAACCACTGACAGACCTTATATATTATACTACTACACAAACTATATATCTAATCAAACAGTTTGCTGCTACAGGGGAGAAGATGTGAACAGCATATCAGACTGTCAGTCCTTTATTTATTCATACTTTTCATACTCATGATTAGAGGTTGACCGACACGGCTTTTTCAGGGCTGATATCGATTGTCATTTGCAACTTTGAGGTACTACTACTGCTTCTTTATACTTCCACTCCACTACATTTATTTGATAACTTTAATTACTAGTTAAAACCTGTCCCTCCAACCCAACAACAACAATATCATGATATGAAATGTTGGATGTCTCCCATGCCTGGTCACAAAGAGCTCACGGAGCAACGATTGATTCTGAGCGTCATTAGTTGAGACTGCAAGTTGACCTCTTACCTGAAAAACACTTACCTGCTTCTAAAATCTGTGGTTGCGCCAGAGGTCTGCACAAAAGGTTGTTTTGCAGCAGCCCAAATGAACCAAACCAAACGGGCAAATACAGTTAGTTTGAACCGGACCAAAAAGGTTGAGTGTGGAAGCACTTAGAGAGTGGATTAAAATCCAACTCCAACCAAAGAGAGCAAATGAAAATGTGAGCACACAAATAGGAAATCAAATAAGCAAGAAAACAACAGAATCAACAAATTGTTCAACTGCAAGGACAAAAAACAGGACAGCTGGTGAATTTGGGGATTTATTTATAATTTATTATACTTAATCATCAAGACGTTGCCGTAGTTACAGCCAGGAGTGCTGCACTGTAGGCAGTGATTTATATCTGTAAAGTCTCTACTCTTTGCTCTGAGAAGCAGCAGCTATATATAATTTCAATTCTGCACACATGCAGCCCTCTGTGCCTACAACTAGAGACACACTTGAATTACAGCAGGTGGGGTGATGCTTTAATGCTGAGGTATAAATGTTCTCATCGCTGCTCTGCTGTGTGTCTCTGCCCTGAAGGAGAGGAAACTTCAGCCAGAGGAGGAGAGAGAACCCGAGGTCATGGGACAAGTCTGCTGGTAACAACCATGTAAGTATCCAGCGAGCATCATCGCTGTTTGTGCACTTCACCTTGACGAGACTATGAACTGACTATGTGTGTTTGTGTAGAATGCACAAAGTCAGTCGCCTCCTCGTCAGCCGTCTCCTCCTCTTGAGCTCGGGCCCACAAGCTTCCCTCCCCTTCCCCCAGCAAACACTGCCATAGCAACGGTACCTGCAGCTAACGGCAGCGTCAAGGTAACCAGGTCTCTCTGTCTGACACACACACACACACACACACTGTTCATCTGTGTCTCATGCTCAAGAAACTAACAGAATCTCATCTCGTACTTAAAGCCCAGTCCGTGTAAATGCTTATCATGTACACAGACACACATACATACATACGTGCACAACACTGAACTGTCTTCTCTTCACCAGAATCCGGTGAAAAGCAGCAGCCCATCAGTGCCCACATTGACACAAGAGCCTCAGCAGTAAGTATTCCTGAGACAGATGGATGATGATTTTTCTTTACATTAGCTGTTCTGATTAATTCTCTGTTTTTACATGACTGCTTTCTGACAGCATGATGAGATCTGCAGCCGCAGCACAAGCTGCTCCAGTTAGCTGTCTTCCGCCCGCCTCACTCTCAGAATATTTCATGTGTGGACTTTGACCAGTTTTGCAGTTGTCATGGTGCCAGCTGTGGTCAGAGCTGTGTGTGGTGAGATTGGTTTGTTGATCTCTGCAGGAATGTGAAGGAGCACGCAGAGACGACCGGTGAGGCCAAACCAGCTCTGCTTACACAGGAACCGATCGCAGTAAGACTTGCTTAGCAACCGCTTCACTGATTTTGTGTTGCTGAATTATTTCTCCTTTTTTTATTTCAGAGCTCCCAGTTTGGTGCTTGTTTCATTCTGTCCTTTAATATCAGGAGTGCTTTTAAACACCTTGAAATTGAACTGAAATTTAATGAAATGAAGTCGTGTCATTTCAGTTTTCATTACTCAGGGCTCCACACAACTTTCTACACTTCTAAATTATTTGCACCCATGAACACATTTTAATTGAACTTCTTAACACAGGATGTAAATGAACAGGAATGCAGGTGATTAGACATGTTTTTCTTCATGTAAATCACAGGCACAGGCAACAAGAAACAAATATGAAAATATGAAATGACACCTGTGTTTTCTTGTAAACTCCACATGCATGCGCCTTGTTACTTCTGTTTCACTGAACCATAGACAACCAATGGTTGATTGATCTATATGTCAAATTTCTACAATCCTTCTCTGAGCCACAATGTTGATGAGGTGATGATACGATCTGAGGAGAACAATACAGAGAGGACAGATTATAGGAGTGTCACGATTTGGGATCTAAATTGAAATTCGATCAAAATCAAAAGCAGGATCAGTGATACTCCGAGTATTTTTGTTTTTCTCTCACGCAAGAAAAGACAAACCCGAAACGTGAATAAAATACTCAGCTAGCTTAGCGTTAGCCTGTAGCTGAACTTCCAGACGATCAGCTGAATCAACTGAATTTCTATCGTTTGTTGGTATTTTTTGTTGAAAGCTGTTGTTCTAAAATACCCCTATCTATTTAAGAAGTTTTTAAATGTAAATGGCATCCGTATGCGATAGTCTAACAATAGCATAGCCGTCAGCAAAAAGATGAAGTTTAAATAAAAAGCCAAATTGAATGGTGGATTTGGAGAATTGGGACATTTCTAATAGTTGATTCCAACCCAACTTTGTGCTCTGATTGGCCAGGAGTCTAAGAAGATGAGCTATGCCGAGATCTGCCAGAGAGCATCGTCCAGTGAACCGGCGCCGCCCGCTAACCACGCCTCTGCAGACACTGAGCACATCCCAACCTATCCAGGCCAGGTGCCCGAACCAGCTCTGTTGCCACAGTGATGATTCTGGGTGGAGAAAAAGACACTTAGGAACTTTTTTTGTCCTATGGTGTCATATAAGCTAAAACTGTTTTACTGTACTGTCATAATTACAACCAGCTGCATATTTACTGTGAGGGATGATCTGTGTGTACAGGGTGGTGTGTGCAGGAAGATTACATTAAGTGCCAAACAGCCTTTAAATCAACAACATTTAGGTCTGGGTCTTCATTGATTACAATAACTAGCCCTTCATAAACACTGTAGACAGTTACTGAAGTGTGCACTGGGTGGGGCGGGGGGGTCTGACTGCTGGCTGGTTCAGAACAGGATGGGCTGGTGTGGGTCTGGGGTCGCTGACCACTCAGGATGTTTCAGCCAACTTTTCAGTTTTTACAAAGGTGGAGAGAATGTGTAAATGTTGGTCTTCTACTTTACGTTGGTTTTATTTCTTGGTTTGTAGTTCAGATCAGTTCATCGAGGGCCAGGTTCCATTTTGATTTAGTTTCATCTCGGCACTTCCTCTCCTGCTGTTTGTGTTTGTTTGGTGGTTTCTCTCTGTACAGGATTGTTACGCCATGATTTCCTCCCCATACATCTGTGTTATTCTTTAGTCTACAGGGCTGCTGTGGGCACACATGATGCTTTTCTTTAAATATTAGTCCCAGTCACCCAGTTTGTTTCCATTTTCCGATGTTGGTGAGATGTCCAGGCCTGTAATGAACCAAGGTCCAGTATGTTTTAGTGATTATCGCCATGAAAAGCACTGAATAGCAATACTTTAGCTCTGCATGATTTTTTTTTTAAATTTCATTTTAGAATTTAATTTATGTCATATTTTTATTTATGTTAGATAGGAGTGCTTCTGTGTGTTAGAGCTTTCGTCTCAGCTGTGTGGAGAGAGAGGAGTTGAGATGATGAACTTCAGTGTCATAAGGTCCAATATTCTGGACACAGGGAGGCTCATCTCATGTTCTGGCTGGGTGTGGTAGTTACTCAGTGTCTGTAAACAAGAACTGTTTCAGCACAATGAGCTTGAACTGTATTTGGGAACTTGAATTCGATTGCACTGAGTCGATCTACTGCTCGTTTGTTAAAAATATAACATTTTTATTGTGGAACAGTTGTCATGGAGAAGGAGCAGGCATGGTTGTGGCACATGTTACTTTGTCTGTACAGATGTACATATTACTGAACCAATATTAAAGAAGTGCCTTTGAAGTTAAAAGTGTTGGTTTATGTGTTTATATATGTTGATGCAAAGTCTGATTAATCAAAGCTTTTCTTTGTCTGTCTGTCCTTAGTTGTTTAATTTCTTTCTTCTGTTTTTATAAAAGGGTATTTATTTCTTTTTCACTCATATGTTAAAGCCTCAATATCCTACAAGACATTCTCTGCCTTGAATTTCTGCTGCAGCATCACCATGTAACAGATGATGTTCACGCCCTCGGTTGTGGTTCTTCTTTATTACCAGCAGATGGCAGATGGGTCACATTACAGTCATTACTGCATTACGAGGCCCCACCACTTGTTTACAATGAGGATGATTTGATTCCTGGACGGCTATAGGCCTAATGAATGAATGATGAATAATACTAATGAAATAGACTGTACCAGAAGGACAAATTGATGCTCACTTATGCATCTCTGCCACATTAGGCTTGTTCTATCATACTGGACTTAATTAAAGGCCACTTGACCTTTAATATTAATCACATTATTCTGTTGAGGTTTAGTTTCTACATGCAGATTAAGAATGACCACATTAAAAGGCAATGGCCAGAGCAATGGAGAACATCACTGAACAAACCTTGATTCATTAAATACAAACTTGTTGATGGTATTTTCATAAAAAATATTGTGCAGTAGTCAAAGGCGACAAATACATTTTTGATCCTGTTTGAATTGTGCCATGAACTACACATATGTTTGTGTATTTAAATGTAAATTTTGCAAGTCAAGAAAGTCACAATTTGTTGTATAGATAATAAATTTAATTCAGTTTTGTGTTAAGCTTTTTTTCTCTCTTTTTATTCAAGAACTTCAAATACATACAAACAATCCATAAGTTCAAAATCCCAGTCCAGCCACAGCACAACCATACATTACATTTTCAATGGAAGTCAAATATGATTTATAAATCTGTAACTTTAAAAGTGTGACAGGAGGGCAATATTTCAAACTATTTCATTTTAAGAATGTAATATTTTGCTAAAATCATAATTAAATTAATTATATACACATAATCAGGGGATTAGTTGGATTTGTTAAAGATGAGTAAAATATCAGTCTTTGTTAGAGTGACATCTTTTTCATGTCATCAAAGAACATCTGTTGTTTACGTCAGTGAGAAAACGACAAATATTGTCTTTTACAACTATGTCAGTGAACTACATCGTCTCGCTCAATATACGTCACCACCATGGCACCGAAAAACATGATAAAACAGTAAAAATCCCAACAAGTCTGTACATATCGACAACTGCAGATAAGTGAAAGGGAAACAGTTAAATCTATGTGAGGTTTATAATAGATGACGTCACCTACGCGACTTTTGCCGAGGCCACGCCCCTTTCCGGTTTGCCTCGAAAAACTTTGTACGTTAGTGAATGAAGAGAGACAAATAACGTATTGATCCTGTTTGAATTGTGTCATGAATCACACACATGCTGTTTGTCAGTTTAACAGAACATTTTCCAAGTCAATAAAGTCTCAGTTTGTTATTAAACTAATGAAATATCAAGACTGTGAAAATACGTCATTAGAAGGACGACACAGCCAACAGTCGCGTTAGTGACGTCATCTAACCTCGGACTTTTCCAATAATTAATAATTAAATGAACCCAGAAGATAATGCTTTTGAACACTTGATGAACTTTGTTATCCTATATGTAAAAATTTTTATTCACAAACAAAAATTTGCAAAATCGTTACCTAAATTTGCTCCTTTTCTCCTGGAACTGAGCTCTTTGCTCAAATCTCTAATTTTGATAAATAACAAAAAAAAGTAATACCTTACTGAGTCATTATGAAAAGTTTTTCCCTGAAGCTCCTGCTTGAACTATGTATTTATTTATTTATTTTTTATATTTGTACTCTATCTTTGTTTTATTTATTGTTTATGTCCCCAATGTGCTGTTTGTGACATTGTACATTGAAATTGTTCAATAAAATTGTTAAAAAAAAAATAAAAATAAAAATAAATAAATAATTAAATGGTGCTGCTCTTCTAGACTTTCAAAAATGTCATTGGACCGAATCGAGGAGTCGTGTCGCGGAGGTTGTGACGCTCAAAATAATCCACCATTTTACAAACAGACGGCTGTTTTCTCTCTTCCGTTTGAAACAACTGTTTCCGGCGCATTCGTGACGTGAACTTGACGTACAACGTAACGCGTCAGTTAAAAACAAACATCACAGACGGGCAGCGGGAAAGTGTGAATCGGGTCCATAGGTGATTATTTTTAGTGGGTCGACCCGCGTTTAAAACACCCGCGTAGACCCGCTAATGTCGGTGGAAAAGCGGTACAAAGGTCCAGAAGACGCCTCAGGTGTGTTACACCTTCTGTGCTGTAGGTGTGGCTGCTCGCCGCGCCCCCTGCCGGTGATGACCGGCTCTTCCCTCCCTCCCGCCCTCCCTCCCTCCGCTCCACAGTCACGTGACACCCGCGGCAAGAAGCTGCAAACGGCGCTGACTGTGGAGCTGCGCGAGCCTCATCATCACCACCTCCACCGCCGCAAAGGAGCGGAGCCGAGCCGAGCCGAGCCGAGCCACCGGCGTCTAGCAACCATTCTCGGAGCCGGGCGCCATGGCGGGCCTCCGTTAAACCGAGACCCAGATTTATCCTCTTTGTTCTCCCTCGACGCCTCGCAGCCGTTACGCGCCTCCGCCGAGGAGGGGCCGCCGAGGAGAAGCTCTCCCTTTCCGAGTGAAGGAGGAGGAGGAGGCGGCAGGAGCGAGGAGCAGCAGCGGCGGCGGCGGCGGCGGCGGCGGAGGCAGCAGTCGAACCGGGGGGAGGTGTTTTTCTAAGGTACGAGCCGGAATGGCGGACCGCGAGGCGTCGCCGATACCGTTGGAGATCCGAGCCCGGCTGGCGGAGCTGGAGCTGGAGCTGTCAGAGGGTAAGAAATTAATAAAATGGGGGCGAAAAAAAGCGCAATTCTCCTCCTTCCTCCTCCTCCTCCTCCTCCTCCTCTTTCCCCTCGTTATCCCGTTATCTCATCACCACCACCACCTCCATCATCCCCATCCGCACCGGGAGGCGTCCGACTGACGGAATCCAACCGTTCATTCCTGCGGCCCCCTCCTCCTCCTCCTCCCGTCCCCTCCCGCTCCTCCCAGCCAGATGTTTTGTCAGCCAGGGACCGGCCTGGCCAGCTCCGTGTAGCCGGGAGAGGGTGAGGGCAGAGCGGGAACACACTGCGGGATCGGGCCGCTGCTCTTTGTCTGGTTTAATAAACACACACACACGCACGCACCAGACCGGCCCGTTCGCCCCGGTTTGGGTCCGAAATCCACCTCGTTGTTTGACCTTGAGATGTTGACACAATCAGCCGAGCCTACCTGCGTGTGTGCGCGTGTGTGTGTGTGTGTGTGTGTGTTTAATAATAGCATTGCGATGCGTGACAGAGCAGCACAGAGGGGCAGTTTGGCTTGTGGTGCCCGTGATCTCAGCCTCCTGCCGCTGTGTTTTCGGGCCTGTAGAGCAGCTGAGGATGAGGAGGATGCTTGGGAGTATTTTTTCATCCCTCCTCCTCTTCCTCTTCCTCTTCCTCTCTCCCCATGCACAGATACAACAAACACTCTCTCTTATTTCTGTGGGCCATTGAATCTCAATCACAGCGATCCACCCTGCTGTTATTTCAGCACAGCCCATCTCAGATAGGAACGAGGCATTTTCCTGCCTTATATAATGGGGGAGGCATATTTTATTCATATAGGCTCGGGGAAAGGCCTAGATACGTGCTGGATGCGAGCCACCCTGTTGCCTGAAACGTGTGTGTCTCTTGCGGATGGATGTGTGCCAGATTTATCGGCAAACGGGGGTTAAATCGTGTGGATGGATGTTGTGCAGCTCGTCTGTCACTTGTGTCAGGTCTGCAGCGAAGCCTCCCTCACCTGCAGTGATGTGCAGCTGAAAAAAATACAGTCTCAGGGTCTCAGGATGACGTAGAATAAATGTTTCAGGGTGTAAATGCAGAATAAATGAAGTGTCGGGCGAACAGGCGTCTGCAGCTTTAATCCGAGAGCGTCACCTTTTTGAAATCCCCCGAGAGCGGCGTTAAACTGGCCCTTTTTCCTTCTGATCAGCCCCATCATTCATAAAAGCCTTTATTTCCTCTCGCTGCAGTGACACACACACACACACACACACACTGAGGTAAGACTGTGGCAGCTGCAGGCCTATTGGATCTCTAATCCAGCCGAGAGTGTTTATCAGAGCAGAACCTGCTGCTGGCAGATGTTATTAATGATGGAAACGGCGGGAGGAAGTGGAAACGTCACGCCCCAACGTCAGACAGCATGAAACACTCCAAACATCCAGGTGTGTGTGTGTGTGTGTGTGTGTGTGTGTGTGTGTGTGTGTTGGTTTGGCAGGGTTATTGGTGGATCACAGCGGGATGAAGCCTGACAGGCCTCCTGACGGCGCGATGGACGTGTCGGTGTGTGCGTCTGTCACTGGTGGTCATCGGAAAAAAACAGGCAGAGAGTGTGTCTCGTTTGTGTGTTGATCACTTGTTGAGAGTGTGTGTGTGTGGTCATTACAAAATAAAAGCATGGTGTGCAGTGGATGGGGCTGTGTAGATGGATTGCGTCTTTGTAAAGAGGATTAAAATTGTGAGGGAAAGAGAAACACTCAAATTAATTTGTCAGTTTTACCTGTTTTGTTTTGGTGTAGATCATTTTTATATGGCTGATATGAGCGGGTCACAGTATTTTGCTTTTTGTTTGCGGTGACAGTATATCACGGTGCTACAACAATAAAATGAAAACTCCACCCGGACATTATTCTACCTCCTCTTTTCACAGATCTTAAGATAAAAACATACTTGTTTATTTGCTTCAAATAGGAATAAAAATGAGGTATGGGCCCACATTTGTTTGAGGAGGAGTAGCCTGTGGGCTTGTGTGATGTCCAAAGTTTAATATCACGATATTGTACCGCACAAATATCACGATGGACGATATAATCGTCACTCGAACTGCGCTGGGCGATGGACTCTGAGGGGAGCAGTGCATCTTATTGCCGCCACAGTGAATCATATTAGCATAGCATTAGCATGTTTTAGCATATTTTTAATATACTGAAAAATTTATGACGGCAAAATCCATGTCGTAGCAGAACGTGACACCAGTGACGGTGATGAAACTGTATGGTATACCGCCCAGCCCTGACAGCTGATTTCAGATTGCTTTTTTTTTGTCTGACAATCCAAAACCCAAAGATATTCAGTTTACAGCTGAGACGATCAGCTGATTAATAGATGCCACACCTCTGTGACATTGCAGTTTACTTTTTATACTATTTTCTGAGATTTAATCAACCTGTTTCGCAGAAAAGATTATGAGTGATTCATCTTCTGCTCATCAGAAGTAGCATCAAAATAACTGACGCACCTGCAGCGCTTTCAAGGCTTTAAAATCATTAGCTTAGTGGGCTAGGTAATAATAATAGCGTTAGTATTCACTCAATAAAGTCGCCATCCTAGATCTTCATCAATGAATGATTCGCTGTAGCAGTTGCTGTAAAAACGAGGGTTCACGTGCTGCTGCCGTGGAAAACTTTGGCTGCGGTTAAAGGTTGTGCCTGAAGTCGTGGGAGCTAGGAACAAGGTGGATCGATGAAACAACTAATCGATTAATGGAGTAAATCATATGCAGATTAATCTGTAATAGAAATAATTGTAGATGACAGTTCTTACTCAATTTACAACACCAGAGAAGGCAGAAAATTCTCACGGTTGAGAACGTAGATTTAGCAGTTTTGCTCAGTAAATCTTCCCCTTGTTGCCCTGATGGTGATTTCTTTGCATTAAATAAGATCTCATAAACATCCAAGATCAAGATAAGAACTTATTTCAAGAACATGGTGAAGCTCACAAACAGATTTGAAAAAGAAAACAGTTTGGGAACAGATGTGAAACTGCACATTTGAGAAGCGAGATACAGAAAGTTGACAGATTTGTTCAATAAATCATCACTTTAATGCCTCGATCCACGCATTATTCCCTGATAATCAACAAAAATGTTTATTTAAAAAAAAAAAAACAACCCTATCTCTTAATGTGAAAGATCCTGGAGCCATTTAATGCGGTCTGTTCTGGGGCGAGACCCATCCTCCATCCAAGTTTGGTGGAAATCTGTCCAGTAGTTTTTGTGTAATCCTGCTGACAAACCAACAAATAAACTCAGGCGAGAACATAACCTTCCTGGTGCAAATTGCCGATCAAGATACTGTATTAGAAAAGCAGCAAATTACATATTTAAGAAGCTGAAACCAGATCATCAAATTGTTGCACTGGAACGATCAATTCATACAAAAGAAGAAAAAGCTTCTTCACCCAAAACGACTCCTGGCAGCGAAGTTAACAAGTCTTCTGAAGGATTAACAAAGTTTTCAGTCCACAAAGACCTCTGCTTCCAAACAGACGGAGTGTTTGAGGACACGGGGCCATCACTGTTATTGAAATTCAAAGTAATGAACCCCGGGCAACAATTTCCTGTCAGATTTGATGGCTGGCGCAGCTGGATGAAACTTTTTATTCTTCGTCTTTGAGGAGACGAGCCGGCGCTCCACCTGTTTATTAGATAAACTCAGCAATCAGCCCAGTTCTGGCAGATAAGCCTCTCTCCCGCTCCCTCGCTTAGTGTCGCCTAAATCACATCATCTCTGCCGTATTACTGTGACCTCTCGGCATTAAGGCGCTGTTCTGGAGCGTTTTAGAGCGTTTAGCTTCGGCTCTTATGTAGAGTGACTTGCAGATGGGACAAACCGGGCTGTCGTTGGACTCGTTGGACATTCGCAGGAGGAAATCAGGAAGCTTTTGGGCACAGGACGTCGTCTTTAACTGCAAAACTGCCCCTGTGGTTCAGGAGGTGTCTGAGGAAACAAACTCCAGCGCTGAGATGTCCAGCAGACCATAAAGTAATCGTTACGGTCTTACATGATGAAGCTTGAGGTTCCTGCTGATGCTTTTGATGTGTCGAATGTCCAAAAAGAAGCCGAAGCTGGGTTTGTGTGCGGTGTCTTTGAGGTGCTGTTGAGTCTGTCGATTGTGTTAAATATTAAAGTGTCTGACCAGGAGAAACAAAGAGAAGCTGGTTTGAGATGAGGGATTGTCCACACATTCATATTTAATCTACAAAGTGCTGCTCAGGTGTGAAACTGATGGCACATCTCTCTCCTCTGCTAAATATTTCACATCAGATCAAAGCTTGTTTTTTCTGCATCGAATATTTATTAAGAGTCACTGAAGGTGATGGCGGTGGCTCTCTCCCAAATTCCTGCAGATTTGGAAAAATACAATATTGCAGTGTCTATATTTCCCCCAGTCTGTGTGTCTGTGCGTACATACAACAACAACAACGTGCATCTGTGGCCTGCAGCGGTGCATTTCAGGTCAGTGTGGCCTTGTTTTTCTGAGTCTGCAGCGCCTCACACTGCATCTTTGCTGGTGATGTTCATGAATAATCTATGATTAATTATTCTGTGTTGTGTAGTGAAGTTGATTAAGCTCAATGAATGAATCAAACTGGTTTTTAAAGCGGCGGTGGAATGTAGCTTCAGTGAGTGTTGTTGGGGAAGACTCTCATGAAATGAATGATGATGTTTTATCAGTAATACTGAATGGAAATGTGACATCATCAACAGCAAATTGGCTGTTTTTGGGGTGGCTACTGTGGATAAGGTGGTTTCAACCTGTTGTCAATCGCATGACCAACAAACACACAACAAAAAAGAGCACATTAACTCAGTATGTATGAGTCAGTGTAAGCGCCAACACTCCACCCAGTTAGCTGCACTGCTAACTGAGCTAACTAGCAGCATTTAGGGACTTCTTGGTCATATTGCAACTGCCCCGTAATACTTACTTATTTATGCTCCTGTCAAAAAAATGCTCAGATCGATAGAACTAAGAAAAGATAAGATAATGCATCAATAAAAAACAAAAAATAAAACAGTGAGAACAGTGTAAACATTATATAGTACATACATATAAAATATAGTGTGACGCCTCGTTCCCACATAGTTCTGTGTGCGTATGCAGGTAAATATCTTAAGCCTAACTTCCAGGTTACCCTACAGAAATACGTCATCGCTACACCACTCTATTGGTCCTGTTTTCATCTCAATAATACTCCATGTACATGAAAAAACAGAAAATCGGCTTCTCTCTCATGACAGCGGTGCATTTCCTCGTGTTGAATACGAGGCGTACGTCTGTAATTACTGACACAAATCAAAACTGTAGGGAAACAAGGCGTGAGAGTCGTGGTTCTTCTTTTGGGGGCGACTAATGGACCAATGAAACCTTTGTCAACACATAATCTTCTTACTATATCGAGTGCAGCCCTAAATCTGACATCACTGGTTGCATACCTGCTGGAGAGTCATCCACTGACAATTAGTTTAGTCCAGCAGCTGCAAGTCGGACCAGTCAGTGAGTTTTGGGGAGTGGCAGAAAATTCAGCATGAATCTGCTGCTGGTACTGCTTTGGTCCGTAGCGTGGAGTTGTTGAAGGCTTTTGACACCAGTGCTGATATCTGATGAGTGCTGATGTCTTCTCTGATGCCTCAATCTGACGAATATAAACATTTTTCTATATTAAAAAAGCCATTTTTTCATTTACCAAAAGAAGCCAGATATATCAGATGCTAGATCTGTTCTTTGCCTGAATAGGATGCTTTATATCTGATCTGAACAGTTAACAAGGCTGTGAATAGGAAGCCTACGTTTGGTACACGACAGGTTTTGTTATTCTCTGTGCTGCGGACACATTTCAGTCGGCACCAGACGAGCATGAAGGGTCTGATAGCCGCCCTAATGGTCAATAATACAGGCTAAATTTGACAGAACAAAAGCCATGTGTTTCCGGTTAAAAATCGGGAAGCAAACCAGTGACAGCTCAGTGAAGGGTGCGTGGGTCTGTTATCAAAATAGAGCAGTTGTCAGTCATTTGTTGGAAATGACGTCTGTCTCCATCAGAAGCCTGGTGAGCTTCATCACAGTACAATGAACAGAAGTGTGGGCTGGGTCTGTGGGTGTGTTGTGTAATGTGACTGTTAATGTAAGAACACTCAAAGACTCTCTGATCGACTGAAAATCAATATCAGGATTTTACATACGTGGTGATTATTATTCACGGCTCCTAAACAACTTGAACTCTTGCTTGAGAACACGTGTGTTAAAATATTAAAGGGTTGTTGTTAGACGTGTGATGCTTCTACCATTTTTACTCCAACATTATTGTGTATATGTGAGTTTTTTAAACGTGGGTAAAGACGATTGACTCCCTTCCCATTGTCAGTGGATGAGTTTGCCTGTCATCAGAATACATCCAGAAGACGTTAATACGTGTTTTAGAGAGTTGCACATGTGCAGTACCAATCAGGTTAACGAGCTAAAGTCAGGTGACGCTGCTTCTGGGATTGACAGAAACATGGCGGCATCAGCAGGGCTGGTCTGGGATTGATTCAACTTTTTGCTTGGAGATCTTGGAGAAGGATTGTTGAATGCTTTGGTGGTTAAAGGCTCGAAAGAGATGATGCACAAATATTGTTCCCTGGACACGATGTGGGTCCATCCTGAAAATTATATTAACACTCGGGGCTAGTTAATGGATGAATACATTTTTTCTATAAAGTTAAAAAATACCTACTCCGCTAACAGACAGCAACAGCAGCTAACGTTGGTTTAGATATAAGCTATTGACCGTCTTCCAACACAATGCAGAAGTCCCTTTAGAAGATGAATTTCAGGCTGCAATAACCAGATAGAGCTGTTCAATATTTTCAAGCTAATTATTGATGGATTAGTTGATTTGTTAGCAGCAATTTTGTCAGTCGATAAAGTCATTTCTTAAGCCAAAATGCCAAATATTTGCTGTTTTTGGTCTCGTCAATATGTATACACTTTCAGCTTTGCTTAACATGATTGTAACTGATGTAGAAGTTACTGAAGTAAAAGTCCCGGATGCCGTGATGTGTTTCCACCGGTGGTATCTTGACCCAGTGATCCAACAGGACGCCCTGGTTTTCTGTTTTTCTGCCACTGTGGACGTGACACTTGGCTGCCACTGCAACTGTGTATTATTCTGTGTGTGTGTGTGTGTGTGTGGCCCCTGGCTCTGCTGTGGACACATGCGTTGTCGAGCCAGCGGACGCTCCACGGTCCACACGGGTCCCTGCATGTGAGTGTGCACAGCCCAAGGTCCCAACACATGACGCATGCTTCAGTCCTGCGTGTGTGTGTGTGTGTGTGTGTGTAGGTTTGGTTACCATGGTGGCTTTATGGGTGGACTGTCTGTTTGTGATGATGTGATAAGGAAGAGAGAGGGAGAGATCAAATAAAAGCTGGAGGTTGAGGAATAAGAAAGCAGGAACAAACGTTGTTAGATGGATAAAATAGCCATCAAACTAATTGATAATAAACTAATAATTGATAGTTAGTGTTTGGGTTCAGTCTGTTCAGTCGTCCACACGTTTCTACGGCTGCAAATATCAGAAAGATTTTGTGCTAGTGTTGATCTGATGTCTGCTTTTTTGACGCTTTATTCTGAGAAGCATAAACACATTTTCTTTAACAATAGAAGCTAAAGTTACCGACGCCGATCATTAGATATCAAAGAGACCAATAACTGACAATGTCTTGTTTTGTCCACAACCCAAAAATATTCAGTTTACTGTCATAGAGGAGCAAAGAAACCAGAAAATATTCACATTTAAGAAGCTGGAATCAGAGATTTTTTTTGTCTTGAAAAATTACACAAACTAATCAATCAATCATGAAAATAGTTGCCGATTCATCTAATAGTAGACATCTGGGCTTGAGTTAGAGGCACAACATGTCTTGGAAATGAACTGTAAATGTCAAGAAGAAAATAGACCAGAATTCAAATCAGCATAACAAGACAGACTGGGGAGATTTGGGGATATGCAGAAGTAAACAAGGCAGGAAAATCTGTTCACATCCAGTGAAAACATTTGATCACAGAATAACTCCATCATCATCAGATCGGACACTAGTGCATCGACATCAAAGCAGTCATGCTTCTCTACATTTCTGAGTTTTTCAAGTGACAAAAGACCCAAAAATTAGGCAAAATTCTGATCTGAATCAGAAACCATCTGATCAAAGAAAGTAAACAAGACTGAGACCAGCTTTAATAACTCACAGATTAATAATACATAACGATCAAAGACTCCGTCTGGTCCGTAGTATCTGTTTTCTCTGAACTCTCTGTCAGTTTAAACACTTTATAGAACGTCACTTATTGTAAATAGCAGTGAACAGTTTCCTGTTGAAGTGGGAAACAGAACAACTCTTCGATGTGTGGAGTAACTAATAATCCTCGGCGTGATCGGTTTCAAGGAAAGCACAAACCATAAGTCGTTTATTCATCATTCGATTGACAGAAGATATCAGGGGTGGATTGATTATCGGTCTGGCAGACTTTCAGGCCAGATGTTCAGCATTTTCTATGATAATCTGTATTTTTTTCTTCTCTGTTAGTGGTCAACAGCGAGATCTGATGTCACCAGTAACAGCCGATCAGCACTGAATAATCTGAATTTGCTTGCTAAATCAAATGTATTTACATTTATTGCTATCAAATGAATGAAGTGGCAGAAAGTGGAAAGTACCTTTAAATTGTATATAAGCAAAGCACTTGAGTGAATTATACTTGGTCACATTGCGTCAGTGGTTATTCTTGAGTTTGAGACTTTTACTTTTCCTGTAAATGTATATTGGTTCCTGTTATTAGTTAACTTCTCCTGGATTACTCGTAATGGGTATCGGACCTAAAAAAACATATGGTCAACCCCTAGAAAATATATTCTTATTCTTCGATATTTCGCCAGAATGTCAAATAAGACTGACAGGTTTGTTTTCTCGAACTTCTATGATGAATATCTCTGGTCTTTGGACTGTTGCACATATGACGACATTAACTTGTGCGTTAAGTTTTTCCAGATCTCTTGGTGAATTGTACTTCGAAGTAAAGCAGACAGAAGAGCAAATGAGAAAAATTTGGGATGATGTGTTTACTGCAGGCGACGTCGCAGGTTTGTGGTGAACCCGCCAGAATGAGTTTTCAGAGAGTTTTTTTTTTTTTAAGCGGCGCTGAAGGCTCAGACCTTTCGGCTACACGATCTCAGCGGGCGGAAAAACTCCAATCTGCAGTCGGCCGCTATCGATCCTCTCTCAGCTGCGTGCCATTAAAACAGCCGAGTGTCAGAGAGCAGGGAGGAGAGGGAGCGAGGAGACGGAGGAAAGTAATTAGGCTGCCAATACAGACCGCTGTAACACACACACACACACACTCACACACCACAGACACAAACATATGCACTCACCCTGGCAGGTATCATTAGCCCACTTCTCACTTCTGACGCTCCAAATCCAAGATGGCCGTCTCGGGCCTTCTCTGGGAGAACGGTTGCTAGGCAACTCCCTCCCTGCTCTGCTGCGCTGCAAGTGGAAGATGGCGTCTCCCCGTGGACCGTGTGTCTGTGTGTGTTTGAGAGAGAGAGAGAGAGAGAGAGAGAGAGAAGAAGCAGGAATGTTGTTATGCTGCGGTTGATCTGAGAAAAGGCCTCACACACACACACACACGGAGCAGCACAGATGAGCAGATTGGACCCAGATGTTCTGGCCGTACTCCATGGTCAGATTGTGAAATGCAGACTCTTGTCGTTCTCCGTCTATCGCTCCTTTTTAAAAAATCAAATCATATCTATCTACCTATCGGACACTTCTGTTCACTGCTTGCGTCTGTTGTTCAGCCGTTTGTCAGTCACTCACTCCCTTCTCACTAAAACATTCCTGCTTCACAAACATCACAGCTCTGCAGCAGACCTGCCTGCACCGTTTTGTCCGTTTGGGTATTGAGCTGCAGAAAAATGAATCGGTGACAGACCTTGATTTGCCGTCCGGAGACCTCTCCAGCTATATTTTGTTCACGATTCTCTCTCCTAAGAAACTGGATCTTGAATGTTGCAGCAGCCAGTTGTCAATATTTGTTTGCAGCCGTAATTTGCGTGTACGCATGGATGCGCAGCTGCAACTGTGTCCTCGAGCTACGCACCCAAAAACACAATCTGCGTGCAAACAGCTGAGTTCACCCTTTTGCAAATGGAGTAATAGAGTCACCGCTCAGGTGTGATAATTTCACTTATCTCAGATGAAACAACAGCTGGGAATAAAGCAGAACACAAGCAACAACAGTAACAACTGGTGAGTCACGATTTCTGAGGAAAGCTGATAGATATTTGGTTAAAGTTTGCTTTTAATTCTCCACTTATGGCCTTAAACAAAACAAAAGACGTATCTGACATGACTCATGCAGAAATATCCACACGTGAGATAATGTTTTGAAGTTTTATTCACGTTACGCTTCGTCTTGTTCGCCGACTTCCTTCCTCACTCTCTGACGCTCTCCTGGAAGTCATAGCGACAGGCGACCAAATGAAACGCACCGTTACCTTGAGGAAACATTTGGGATAATGTAAGTACGCAACCCAACAAAATATATGTAAGGCCTGGTCGTTTTTAAAACATTTTAAAGCAGAAATATTACATATTATGTCTCTGAAATAACATTGCGATACATGATTTATATCTTGATGTTTTAAATCTCCTCAAAAACACTTCGTAAATGCTAGGACTGGGCAAGAAAATCAGATATCGCAATATTTTTCTACCTAAAACATCAATCAACTGACATTAGGATATTTTTATTCTTGCGATATATATTACTATATGACCAGACAACTTGAATAATTACCGTAGACTGGAAATATTTAGGGTTTACTGATAGGTCAAAACCTTTGGGACTCAATTACGTGTCACTTGATTAACCTTCTGACTTACGTGGGTTGTAACACATCGGGTACGGAGTTAATCTGCAGACTTTCCACTTCCACTTTTTTAATAACGTTCGGGTGGGGTTGAGAAACTTCAATCTTTCATAAACAAGTAGAATTTATTGGAGATAAGTTCCACTTGACTTGTTTGAGAAAGCTTGTTTGTACTCTGTGTTTCCATGTATTCACCCAGAGTGGTGTGAGAGGCACATCTGTCAGCTGTCTCATCACACCAGCAGCAGCTCTTGTCTCGTCTGAATTTCTTCTATCACTGTATTTGATTTGTCTCCCTGTCGTTGGCCAGTTAAACATCACTGTGGCAATCAAATAAGAATAAATAATTACAGTTTAACAGCAGTTTAACTGCGTTTAATGGGGACAAACGAGGAGGTATTAGCTCACATTAGCCCCCGCTGCGAGGACCCTGGGGTGCTGTGATTGACAGGTGCTGGTGCTGGTTGTGAGGGGGCGGGGGGGGGTATCAGTGGTTGCCTAGGCAGCGAAAAAACCCCCTCAGGGATTGTAATGAGCTTTTCCATGGCTGTCCCTCCACACTGACCTCTGACGTTGTCACTTTATTAGTCCCACAAATCTTTATATAAAACATCTGCTGAGGCTGTAATTCCACCTCTTTATCAGGCAGTTTATGAAGACACACAGTGGAAATATTATGTATTTTTATGATCGTTGACTTTGTATCTGGTTGGTCTTTCCTGGAAAACTCGTCGGGGGGTCAGAGGAAGAAAGTTTTTGTTTGGAGAGCACTCAGGGGTTAGCATTAGCAACAATAGTTTCCGCCGTACCACAAAACAAAAAGGCCAAACTATCACAGACACAAACTGTTGAACAAAGATTACTTTACACCAAACTAGCCATCAAGATTGTTTAAACAATCAATAGTTTACTTCTAAAATGTGATGTATTACATAGCAGCAGAAACAAACGTGGCGCTGCAGCCAAACAGTTGAAACACACTCGGCTTTTGGAGAAACGCAGCTCGACGTCACGTTGCGGTGACCAATCACGATGCTGACGATCACTGCAGGACTGGCATGCTTAACCTGCTGTGCACTGGCGAGTCATGGCCGCAGATCAGATCAACACAACGGACGTTTCTCTGTCCTGATTAGTTACTATATTTTTTAAAACACTGATGTGGATAAACAGTAACTGGTCGGCCGGGGTTAAGGTTCGGGTTTGGTCTGAATGCAGCCTTAACGTGACATCCTCCTCTTCATTGCCTACAAGAAGTCTGAATTTGTTGTGAATCTCAACTGTGCGCTCGTGTCAGTGCAACAACACGACCGACTGACATGTTTCCCTGTTCGGCTGTGATAAAGCAGACGATTGGCTTTTGGTGGGAAGGGGCGGGACACGTGTCATACAGCCGCCGTCTCTGGTGTTGCAGACTTTTTCATTCAAAATGCTTTATTTCGTCTCCTCTCTTATAAGGTCTCTGGTGTCCTGAAATATGAAATGAGACAAAGCTTAGACACGTTGTGGACTGGAGCACTTGTTTCGGCTTATGTTGGTCACAGTCTATGTTGAGTCTAAAATGAGTTGAAGAGCAAAATAAACTATCATATGACCTCGAGAGGCTCTACACATGAGATAATCTGCTGGTGGAGGTCGACTGTCGAACTGAACGATCTGTGCAAAGCCCCACATGATTCTGTTATCTTTCTATCTTCATTTCCATCATTATCACACCATTTTTTTATGTTGTTTCAGTTATGTTTTACATTTCTTATCTTTAACAGTCTAGACAGAGACATTAAAAGACTGGGAGAGACAGAAGAGGTTGGGTGACACCTGATTCGAACTGAGGGCGACGTGCTTACACCAGCGCTGCCCTTTAAGCAACGATAGAAGATGTTTTTCTAAATAATTGAATGACCAAATTAATAAAAGCAACCCACACCGCCGTCACTGGCTCTCTCACTCTCTATCTATCTCTTATTTGTTTGCAGGGGACATCACTCAGAAGGGTTATGAGAAGAAGAGGCACAAGCTGATCAGGGCATATGTTCCACATGCTGGAGGTAATTTAGCAACCTCTGACCTCCTCACACACAGCCCTCCTCCCCTCTCCTCCACCCCCAGCTAAAATATTCCCTCACCACCACTACGGCATCGATCCGGTTTCATGACAAATACAGTTGCGATGATACTCTACTCCATCGATTCAGTCTTCAGCCGCCGCCATTAGTGAATGTAGGTTAAGACTCCCCAGAGCTCAGCTTGGGCCTGCTCCTCTGAATCTGAATCTGAACAGCCGCTCGCTGCCTCCACTCACACACACTCACACACACTCACACACACAAGCCCCCATAGGCCTCAGTGCAACGAAAACACACAAACATCCGTCACACAACCTGGGCTCTTCTATATCGTTTACCACAGGGATGTAGTAGTTTTATGGGTCACAAGATACTGAGGGATCTTCTGTCCGAGAGCAACAACACAACGACCACGTTATTATGATTTTATTTTGCTTTTGTTTGTTTTGTTTTTCAATTATTTTGTTTTATAAAGTCAGAAAAATATGATTTTTCTGCCGAATCAAATCATCTCCATGTTTGTTTTTTCCTTTTTGCACGCTGTATTTATTGCTTTTGTGAAACGTGTGTGTGCATATGTGTGTTTGTGTGTGTGTGTGTGTCTGTGGATATATGTGTGTGTCCGTCCGCCTGCTTGTCTGCTTGCCTCTCTAGGTATGGAAGGGCCCATGTCTCACCGGGCCCCACTCGGCCCTCCCTCCGCTGCCCGTTTCCACCGGCGGCGGACCTCCGGCACCAGAGACGAACGTTACCGATCAGGTACAGAAGCTACACCTGCAACTACACCTGCAGCTACACCTGCACCTGCACAACAGCCACAGGCGGCCGCATCACTGCTGAAAAGAAATCCTCATTAATCAATTATGTGAAGCTGTTTTTCTTTTTATACTAGTTATTCTGTTACTGTTGCTGTGGAGTCTACTTAATTAAACAGACACTAAAGAATAATACTGTAGCTGACAGGATGTGTTTGTCATTTTAAAGAGTCCTCAAGCAAATATGTATCGCATTCAAAAACACTTGATCCATAATGCAAAGAATGCACTTTATTTATTATGACTTTTTCTGTTTTGTAAGAAATCTCATTCAAACTTAATTTACTCAGTTTGTGAAAAACTGTGATATTCAACACCAGGATTATTGTCTCCTTCAGAGTCACAGAAGTGTTTTCACAGCCTGAGAAGTGTCTGTTGACTGATGTTAATGTTAAAGGTGCAAGATGTGAGAGTTGACCACCTGTCAAATTCAAAATAATTAGGAGCAGCATGTTGCTAACTACTGCTAACTGTAGCTGCCATCTAGGGAGTTCAGAGAACCAGGGGAGCATTGGTGTGTACAAGGAGCTGGTTAGCATGCTAGCTTCAGTATTTAGCAACACAGTACATAGCCCTCATAATGTCAGAACTGTTATTCACATTCTGTTGATATTTTGCAGCAAATCTTCATAATTAAAACAATTAATTGATTACCAAAATAATTGACAATTTATTGCAGCTCTCACTCAGTCAGGTACATTCCCTCCTCTGCCTTTGTGTGAATGAATCTCTCTCTCTCTCTCGGTCAGACGTCCACACCGAGGCGGTGCAGGCCGTGCTGGCGCGACATGTGGAGAGGAAGGTTGCCGTGCCGATGCCTTCCAAGAGGCGTTCACTGGTGGTGCAGACCTCCATGGATGCATACACGCCACCAGGTGACGAGACACACACCAGAACACACACCTGCACTCCTCCTCAACACACTGCAAACATATAACCGTAAATCAGTAAATCTGCTGCAAAGAGTTAACTCATTGTCTTTTGATTTTGAATTTTGTGATCTTTAAAATGATCTTTGAAAGTAAAAAAGGCACTCACACACACACACACACACACACACACACACTCGTACACACTGGTTATCTGAGCTGAGCTGGGTTGTACAGTACTAAGCCTAAAATGTGACCCGAGTGAAGCTGCCCAGTGCCCAGACGGGATTATCTTGTAATGCTCCGTCTCTGCTTCTCAGGCGCTTTTTTATTCCGACAGAGAAACACACTCATTTCACCAAAAACTGCAAACAGGCACATTTCCTGGGGTATGACAGACTTACAGTAAAAACAAACCTCAGACAGCTGTAATGTTGGAGTCAGTCATCTACTGTAAATGTAGCCTGTCATGAAAACTAGGAAAAACACTGATTATTAGCTGCTTTTAAAATGTTTTGGTGCTCTCTGTAACCACAGGAAGTTGGCTGAAATGGGACGGGGAAGTTGACCTTTACCTCAAATATGAGCTCATTAGATTGAACATAATCAGAGTTGAAAACATAATTTGGGTGCTGATTGAATTTTAATGAAGGAAATGTAATAACTTTGTTCACCGGTGATTTGCTTTTTAACCTTTGAGAAAATTCTTGAGTGGATGTGACGTTGCTCCAAAGCATCACGTAACTCAGCAACGCGCGTTTTTACGCCATTCTGCCTTGTATATTACTTAAATTTAAGGATTTCTGTTCACATGTGTGTTTACTGGGCCTCCCTGTGCCTGCCCCTCTGTGTTCAGATGATTAACTCTGATTTAAAGAATTGAATTCAGTCTCTGTGCTTCTTCTCTGAAGTGCAGCCTGAAGCCAGTTTTAACTAAATTGGTTCTTGTGGCTGCTCGACATGCGCTGACTAATTATTGACATTTCGGGTCTTTGAGCCTGAGAGTCGGCAGTCTGCTCTGCCGCTGAGACGTCATGAAACTTGAACGGTGAAAAGTGGTGAATCACGGTCTGCCGCCTGACTTTGAACCATTGTTTTACTGAACAGAGACAATCAACTTTAAAAACCCCAGTTCAGATCTGTTCATCATTAAAGGGCTCACATGTGGAAGCTCGAGTCATGTCGGCTGATTGGATAACATCTTAAATCTCTGTTGGGATTTTAAAAAAGGATTATTGTCCTTTATGACCCTGACCTGCTCTACACTTACTGACACCACATGGCCAAAAGTATGCGGACACCTAAATATGTAGTAGTTGAAGATATCCATCCTTTGCCAAAACCATTATTCACATTAACTGAGTAACTTTTACTACAGCTCTGTTTTTGAGCTGTGACTACAGCATTCGTGAACCTGTGGTTTCACAGCTGAGAGTTAGACTGGAAAATTGATGCAACTCAGCTTTCTGTTTGGTAAATTTAATGCAGGAACCAACAGCCAATTAGCTTAGCTTAGCATAAACACTGGAAAAAATTGGAAGCAGCTAGATTGGATCCGTCCAAAGGTTCAAAAGCAAAAAAACACCTGTACATCTCACTCATTCACATGTAAATCTTGTTTGTTTATTATGTATTTATTTATTAAATGCCAGTTTCTGGCTTTACGAGTTGTGTACAGGTTCACATTCATTGCGCATATGACAGTTACTGTTGGCAAGAACAAGACTAAACATATTTTCCCAAAATATCATACTCTTACTTTCATGTTCAGTATTTACCCTGACTCATCATGTGGTCAGTTTACGATACGTTCTGTTAATGTTGTATGAAGGTTTCCTGTTTTGTCTGCATACATTTCAGTGCTGCTAACTGTGCTCATGTTGTGTTAAAGTTTTCTATAACAAATAATGGTTACTGACTCTCACTAGGCCTGTCCCCCCTGTGCTCAGACTCGTCGTCGGGCTCAGAGGAGGAGGCGGGGCCAGGTGACGACATGTCGGGCATGGAGCACTGGATGAGCCGCCCTTCCCAGTTAGGCCCCGCCCACCTGGGCTCCACCTCCTCCTCGTCCTCGTCCACCCAGAGCGGAGGCAGTGGCAACGCCGGGCGTCTGGCCGACTCGCTGGCGCACACGCACATCTCGCACCTGGCGCACACGCACCTGGCGCACACGCACCTGGGCCAGTCGCACCACCAGCAGAGCCACCTGTCGCAGTCACACCACGGTGAGTCGCAGTCACCCCCATCTACCAGTGTGATCAGTGTGCAAACCTTCGTATAATACACCTGTGCTGTATGTCCGCATGCAGGTATTGGCCACCTGTCTCTGAAGAGGAAGGGAGCTCTGAGTGTCGCAGAGAACGGAGGATCTCTGCGACGATCCTGCGAGTTTGGATCTGACATGTTGTGGCCACCACCGCTGGAGTCAGACGGTAGGTCCAACACATAAATACTTACCGGAGGGTTTTAATCAGATTTAAAGGGACGATTTGTAAGATATGGCCAGAATTGTAGTTCTCAGAGGCTGTGTTCAGTCCCAGTTTGGTGTCCAGTTGTGTTCACTGGGAGGCCAGTTGACTGCAGTGACTCCTCTGTGATCTGAGGTTTTGGTCAAGGCAGACTCACATCAGCTAATAGAGCCACTTAGCTCCACGGCTAACTGAGCTACTTGACAACGGCAGCTAGTCTCTACAGCACAGAGCATAGTGAGCAGCAGTTACTGCTTATGCTGCCCCCTATAGTTTTGGAGCTACCTTCAAATTCTGCCCAATTTTCCAAATTACACATTAAATATCAGCTTCAGTAAATAAATATGACCTTTAATTGTTGGAATGAGTGTCAGACATTTCCAGGAAAGCAGACAAAAGCTCTGAACACTCTACTGGCAGTTCCCAATAAATGTGATTTATTAGAGCATCGTTTGGTTACAGATCAAGACATTAAACAGAGATCTGATCTGTTAAAACCCTTTGAATGGGCTCTACACTCTGTTAGCGTTTGATTTTAGGACATTCACAAGCTTCTTTTAAAAAATGATTTGCTTTGTGGTTTATTCCCGGATATTTGTGTCTCGGAAATCATCTGATTAAAAGCAGGTTTTGTGCAGAAATCGTACACTTTGTATCATAAAATGTGCTTTCATTTAATCATGAGTAAACAAAGGAAGTATTGTGTTGGAACAGGTATTGTCCTGAATAGATCTCCCGCCATGCCAGACCTCATTCACTTATGTGTTTGCCAGGGACGTGACCCACATTCACAAAGAAAAGGACCATCGTATTGTTTTTTAATTGTCCAGAAGAGCAATTAAACGAGTCACTTGACAAAGACCACAGTGATAGATATGAACAATGAGTCAACACTGGCTGTTTGTCGAGTTTCCGTCTACCTCTCTCATTGCTCTCAATCCGCCTGTCTGCTCCAGAGAACCACTCGGCCCCCCCGGATGTGACGGGCTACTCGTCGGACTCGTCCCACTCCCGCCCCGAGCGTCACCACATGGCCAATATGGGAACCATCGCCAGGAACACGCAGAAGTATGGCAATGCAGAGCGCATGGAGACGGGCGATGGTAAGAGTCATTTCCTGTGCTGTGTCAAGCGCTGTCACACCTTTAGCTTGCTCCCGACTGGAGCCTCTGAGTAAAGATGCTGACAAAAATAGAAACTCCTCAAATTGGACCACCACCTTGGAGAACTGACCAATTACACCGTCTTCGTTCATGTCACTCCCTTGGATGAACAGATTGGACTTTTTTTTTTTAAACACATTGTTTTTAAGCATCGCTGTTCTTTTTCAGCATGCTTCACAATCACGCAGTCACAGTTAGGAAACTGAGAGCTGTTCAGAACAAACACAGTCTGGTCCATTCGAGCTGAAAGGACTATTCTCAGTGACGCCTTCGAGACATTTGAACTTCTATCTTACAAAACTTGCCGTAACACTTGCGGTTTTGTTATTGATCAGGTGATGAGGACTGTCCTGTAAACAATCCGGCACTTTTCTTTTCCACTGTGCAGAACTAGCCCAAATCATCCTCCTCACTCGGTGTGTGTGTGTGTGTGTGCGTGTGTGTGTGTGTGTCTGGGGTTTTCACAGGTGTTCCAGTCAGCAGTCGCGTGTCAGCTAAAATCCAGCAGCTCGTGAACACGCTGAAGCAGCCTCGCAGACCTCCGCTACGAGAGTTCTTTGTCGATGACTTTGACGAACTTCTGGAGGGTTAGAAACCGTCTTTGATTCTGCACAACGCATGATTTAAGTTACAGTGTGTCATCCAATCTGTCTTCATACTTGGGAGTCATGGAGGATTTCCTTTCATAAGATGATTAATTGTGTGCTCAGGTGTTCAGCTTCAGTTCACCTCATTCCATCAAGATATAAAACAAGCTTTTGTGGAAGGGGACACGACTCTTTGCTGGTGTTTCACTGCGCGAGTGCAAAAGCTCAGAAGTAAAGGAAGGAAGTTTGTGGCAGTGGTGGAATGTGACTAAGTGCAGTGATACAAGTAGAAGTACTTTCCTTGAGTCGTTTCATGTCAGTTCTGCTCCATTACATTTAAAAGGATATATTACTTTTTATACCTCATGGATATCTGACAGCTTTAGTTAAAAAAAAAGCCAATTAATTAATTCAAAAATAAGATTTTTGCACAAGAAACGTAGAGAGTTTAGAAATTAAAGTACAGCTGCAATGATTAGTTGATAGCAACTATTTTGATTGATTTAATTGCTTCAGTCAAATGTAAACAAATGTGAAAACTTGAAGCTTTTCCTTTTTATTATTTAAAGTGGAAATGGACATCTTTTTAACTTTTCCCACCTCCTGCCACAAAGACATTGTTAGCAAAATGGCTTCCACTAATGGCCTGACGAAGCAGGCAGGTTTAGTTACTGATCTAGTAGAAAGATTGCCGGTTTTAAAGCGTCTCAAGTCCCGGCAGTAAGAGGAAACACAAAACAACGGGGGAACAGACTTTGACACAACACCGGAGCGCTCTCCATCGAGTGAATGTCCGTCCGTTCACTCTTGTTTTACCTCGGTTTCTATCACTCTCCCTCCTCACCTTCTTTGCCTCCTCCATCAGCGGGGTTCTTCTTCTTTTGCAGTGTAAAGTTTCCACAGTTATTCCAGTTGTTCCACTGTTACCTGGAGATAGTGACCGGGGGAAACAATGTTATTCAACCTTCACTTTTCTGGAACAAATTGTTGCTTGGTGGCAGACTGAGTAGCGTAGTAAAAGTGAGACGACGTCCTCGAATGTCTTGTTTTGCCCACAACCCAAAGATATTCAGTTTACTGTCATAGAGGAGGAGAGAAACCAGAATATATTCACATTTAAGGAGCTGGAATCAGAGAATTTAGACCTTTTTTTCTTAATAAATATGCAAAACGATGAATCAGTTACCAAATAGCTGGAGATTCATTTCATATTTGAGAACTAATCCATCAACCGTTGCAGCTCTAGTGTTGCTACTTAAGTAACTAACTGATTAAGTAAGTGATTCAGGACTGCAGTATTAGTACGTTTACTTAAGTAAAACATCTGAGTACTTCCTCCAAAACAAACATTGCTGTACGGCAGCTTAACGCAGAGAGAGAGAGTGAACAGAAAGTAACAACACAGTTCAGTCAGTCAACTCACATAGAAACATTTATTTACGTGTTGTTACAGCACTGTAGTACAGTTACTGCATGTCCGCCCTCTCAGCTCACCACCTCGTCACTCCCTGCAGTAATCATTTGTGCACGGAGAGAACGATTGAGGAGTGATGATAGCAGTCCTCCTGGGACTGAAGTCAGAGCCTGCGGCTGGATGCTGAGGTGGTTGGCGAGGCTTAATAAAGCAAAGCATCAGCATCAGTGAAGGTCGGAGCGATACTTTTAGAGCAATGAAGCAGAGCAGAGGTGGAGCTGGACAGCTTAGATAGAGTGCAAAACAGAGAGGATGTATTGGATAGATGAAGCAGAGAGTGAGGAATGGGCGGAAGCACTGCAGCCGGTCTGAACCGGCTCGCTCTGCTACATTTTTATTAAATTCTACATTAAATGTCTAATTAAATTAAACGACTCGTCCTTTTTTATATATTTTGTTTACTTGCGTACTTATATTATCCCAAATGTTTCCAACAATGTTCAAACCAGAGAAATCCACAATTTTACTCAAGGTGCGTTTTATTTGGTCGCCTGTCGCTATAACTTCACAGAGAGAGTCGGAGGGTGAGGAAGGAAGTCGGCAAACAAGCCTAAACATAACGTGAATAAAACTTTAAAACATTTTAAAGCATTTTACACCCGTCTCCTCTCTACGTATGTTACGTTCATGAAGTAAAGTCCATTTCCCCTCCAGCTCCAGTCAGCAGTAACATTACAGAACAGAAACACCCGACAGTGGAGGTCACCTCCGGATCACTGCTGCAGTCAGGTTGATAAACAGGAGTGAAGATAAATCCACTTTTTAATCCCACAAGTTAAAAAGTCATCTCTGAGCTCTCCTCCCGTCAGTAAACAGCTCCGGATCAGAGCAGAACCTGATGAGACTCCAGGTGTTTATTCCTCAAGAAGGTCTGGATCTGCCCGGCCGTCTCAACACAAGATACAAGATTTGGTATAAAATGGGCTTGTGGATTGTGGAAATGTTGAGCCTTTCATAAGTTTCAACTGCAAAAAAGTATCCACTAAAAGATGTCTGTCACACGCCCTTGTGTCAGTGTAAAGAATGATTTCCATCTGAAGAGACATATGGGATAGATAACAGGAACCAGATGATGATCAGCCCGTCTCATACAGAACACAAAGTTCTTCACCAGCTATGTATGGACGTATATTTCAGGAATCTGGAGCCCACAGATCTCTGAGTCTGAGGCTGCTCTGCTGTTTGCTCTCACCATCTGGCTGCTGTTTCTATCTTTGTCTCCTCCTTTCAGTCAGAAATCTTTCTCTTTACATACCTTGTTTTTTAGTTATTGAGTTATTTTTTTCAAATAACTGGGTTCATGTGGTGGTTAATTCACTCTGGATCCACATTTTATGACAGTGGCTTTAGGTTGAATCCCTCCTCTTTGCTGCCTCCTCTCAGCCGTCTAAAACTAAACATTAAAGGGAATCACTTGTCCAGTCGCACATTTTACACATCCCCACACTGCATCTGTGTTCACCTCATTAATTATCGGTGTATCTGAGTGTGATTACAGCTTCTTTACAGCTGTCTCACTGCCACTGGCCTTGGCTAAATCTTTCCATGTGGTGTTTTCACTAACAGCAAACAAACTGTGAGTAGTAAAGGTTTGTGAGCCGTGTCACTCATGACATTATCCGTCCTCTCATCTCCAGTCCAGCAGCCGGACCCGAACCAGCCGCGACCCGAGGGGGCGGAGATGATGCCAGTGCGGGGCGAGGCGCTGGGGGTGGTCACCAACTGGCCACCGTCACTGGAGGCTGCGCTCCAACGCTGGGGAACCATCTCCCCCAAAGCCCCCTGCCTCACCAGTCTGGACACGGCTGGGAAGCCCCTCTACGTTCTCACATATGGTAACCAGACGCTCCTCCAGTTCAATCGGTCTTTTACAGTATTTCATTGTGCAGCAGTGAAATGAGATAATTTCATGATTACAAATTGGGATACAATATTAACCTTTTAAGACAGATCCTGTGTCTGAATTTAACAGCTAGGAATTTAAAGGTGTTAAAACAACGCACTTTATATTTTTTCTACGTGTTATTAGTTGAAATGAAATGAATTGTTCTGTACGGAGGCTACTGTCCGTACTTTGTCCGTATTTCTGCACGTTTTCTGAAAGCTTACGGATACGGATCAACGGAGCAGCACCTCTGGTAGTTGCAGGGGGCAGTGTAGCAGTGTAGCCAATAGTTCAAACGAGACTCGACCACAGGACAAGATGAAGAAGTTTTTGAACGTTGGTTAGAAGTCTTTGACATCCTGGTCTGCAGTTCTGTGTCTTTAATGATAACCTGAAGCCAATTTAAGTGTTGATGGTAGACAGGTGTGCAGCAGTTCCAGCACAGTGTCGGCAGGGAGTTTCGTTCTTATTTTAACATAATGCATTAGACATCACTTCAAGTGAAAGAATAATCCACCATAAAACAAAACTGATCCTCCAGAGACCTGCTGAAAACTCTATCATGTCATCACTTTAGGGAGTTTTTTTCTTTTATCGACTGGCCTCAAAATAGAAGTCCAAGAACACACACTCATATCCTGTGAACTCTCTCCCTTTCTCCCTCTCACACACACACACACACACACACTTACGTATCCTGTGTCCTGCTCCCTGCAGGAAAGCTGTGGTCTCGCAGCATCAAGCTCGCCTACAACATCCTCCACAAACTGGGCAGCAAGCAGGAGCCCATGGTGCGACCGGGTGATCGGGTGAGTCACGCTCCTCCACCGCCTCACACAGGCTCTGGTTTCTGGTCTTTGTGCTCATTTCACTGAAGCAGCGTTGTTAGTTTCTCTGGCTGGTGGTGTTCGCAAAAAATCAGATACAAGACCTTCATTTATAAACCTGATTATTACGTGTTTAATTATATGTTGCTTGGGTTTGTAAGTTTTTGAAAGCAAGCTGTTTTTATTTGGCAACCAGCTTTTTACAATTGTTGGAAATATGCTTATTTGTAGGGCTGCGAAAAATCAAAATATAATATTGTGAAGTGCAATATCCTGCAGTCAACAGCTTTATTATGAAGTACTGTAGTTCTGCAGGGATCTCCTCACCTACAAATCTTGTTCTCCAGCAGTAAGAAAACATTTGTGTTTGCTACAAACCCAACAAATGACACCACTCTAAGTCTTTTAGCCTAGCTTAGCATAAAGACTGGAAACTGGTGGAAACAGCTAGCCTGGCCACCTGTAGTCACCTCTAAAGCTCAGATTAACACCTTACGTCTCACTTGATTAACCTGTTCATAAAAGAGTGATTCCTCCTGTTTCCAGTCTTTATGCTAAGTTAAGCTTTTTGTCTGCAGGCTCCAGATTCATGTAGAAGGGACAGATATGAGAGTAATGTTGAACTTCTTATCAAACTGAAATGACACCAACTAACTACAGCTCTCAGTGATTAATCGATTAGTTGTCAGCTATTAAATAATGACAAAGAAAAAAGGTCAAAACTCTCTGAGTCCAGCTTCTTAAATGTGAATATTTTCTGGTTTCTGTCCTCCTCTATGACAGTAAACTGAATATCTTTGAGTTGTGGACATAACGAGACATTTGAGGACGTCATCTAGGACTTTGAGAAACACTGATCGACATTTTATAGACCAAACTGCTAATTAGTTGAGAAAATAATCAACCAATGAATTATCGCCATGAAAATAATCTTTAGCTGCAGCCCTGACTACAACCTACAAAGTTTTTTTACTGGCTCTCGTCTTCCCTCTCCTCTCTCAGGTGGCGTTGGTGTTTCCTAACAACGACCCTGTGGCCTTCATGGTGGCCTTCTACGGCTGTCTGCTGGCTGAGGTGGTCCCCGTTCCTATAGAGGTCCCCCTGAGTCGCAAGGTACTTCCTTGAATCCGCCTCGACATTTTTCACATTGTAAAAGTCACACCTCGTCACCCGGCTGTCTGTAGCTTATCTGCAGCCATCGCTGCTGCTCTCCAGTCCCTTTCCTTTAGTTTCCAGTTTGACATTATTCCACAGGATTAGTTTCTCGATCGGACGTCAGGTGATTTGATTTTGTAATGTTAATCCTCTCTGCTCGGGCCACGTCAGTCCTTCACCTCCAAACTCCAGGAGCCAGATGCACCAGACTCTGTGGAGATTCACGAATAAAAATGTGCATGCACCTGATTCTGTTTTATGAATCTCAGTCATCGTGGAAATGGTTGAATGTGCATGAGCTTCAGTTTTACTATTTAGAAACGTCCTTAAACATCCGGCCGCATATCAATACTTGAGCCAGCCGGCTGTGTGTCATCAGTAAAGTTCTCGTCTACCTGTAAGGCATCATCGCAGTAATATCTCGATCATCATTATTCATTTTATTTCATTTTAAACATGCTCTAAATCAATACATAAATAAATGAAGAGACAAATATTTTTTAATTTGGTGTTTTGTGACCAGAGAAAACAGAGAAAAGGGGCTCTGGTGTTCACTTTTACTCAAAAGGTAGAAAACTTTATATACCTGGGAAAAGACTTACGCGTGTTTTTTGTGCATACACATCGTTTATACATCTGTGTTTTGTTTCGGTTCTTTTTATGTGGACATCTCAGTGTCTCTGCACTCTGTTGAGACGATGCTTTATCTTCGGTCTCAGCTGTTTGACATCAACACGTACATCTGAGGAAATAATCTTGTCTGTACAGCGAGCAAAAAAACATGTCAGAAACTTAACAAGTCTGACAAGAAAGAAACAAGCCCTCCTGCTGCCCTGCCATCAGTCAGAGACATACTGTCATCAGTTAGGTTTCAGCTGTTGATCTTGGTGCCAACACCTCCTGGGACCCAACATGTCAGCAGGAACGTTCCCACTTTGACAGAAAGCTTTCTGCAGGAGCCTGTGACAGAAAAACAAAATGCTTTAATTAAAGGACTTTATTTCGCCTCTCTGAGACACGGCTGCTTCTCTCTGCATCGGGTCAGCACGGTTACACGCTCGTTACTGCTGCAGCACAAAATGCCTTTTGCTGCACGTTGGCTGCCTCTCATGAACCCTTCCCCCATTCTGCATTTGTGCTGCAGGATTTTCCATAAAATGAGCGTTTTGGCTGGAGAAACAGTGCAGCAGCAACCAGCACCTGTGCTGTGTGTGTGTGTGTGTGTGCACGTGATGTCCTTGTAGAAGTAGATGAAACACCACAGTACTCAGTGGAATATGGAGTCCACTTAGTCTTATGTTTAAATTCATTTATTGAAAGTGAGAACGTGAAGAAGAGTATAATCATATTTTCTGGTGACAAAGTGAACACGGAGGTCTGCTCTCCCCCACCCTCTGTCGTCCAATAGGATGCCGGCAGCCAGCAGATTGGATTCCTATTGGGCAGCTGTGGCGTTACCGTGGCGCTGACCAGCGATGCCTGCCACAAGGGTCTGCCCAAGAGTGCAACAGGAGAGATCCCACAGTTCAAAGGTGAGAGTGAGAATCATCAATCATCGGCGGATTGTAAAGGCCTGATGTTTGTGTGTGGGGGGAGGGGAGTCAGAGCACAAGATGAGAACACGAGGAGAGAGAGAGAGAGAGAGAGAGAGAGAGAGAGAGAGTTTTGATGTGTTTTAACCATCTGAGAGCTCACACTCAACAAAAAACTCAAAAACATTCGCAACTAGTTTCAACACATTTATCTGTTGTTGTGTTTTGAAATGTTGACTGTGAAACAACAGGTGTAAAAATAATCTCATGCTTTGTTATTTATAATTTGGGAACTTAATTAGAGTTTGTTACTCCGAGAATGAGGTCTGAGATTAACTGAAGGTGTGTTGTGCATGTTAATAAAAGTCTGTTCACACTGTATCCACATCTGTCCTGAGTGATCGGATCAGAAGTGGACAGCTCTTTACTTTATTAATCTCAAAGGAAATTCTTGGAAGTACAGTCCAAATCACTGAAGGACCGTCTACTCAGCAGGAGAAGAAGAAACAACAGTCAGGATGGATCACACGCTGTCTGATCTCCTCGTGGTTCACTGTGATGTAAATGACATGTTAGGTCTCTCATAACCTGCCAATGTTAACA
The DNA here is from genome assembly GCF_040436345.1 of Pagrus major. Taxonomy (NCBI): domain Eukaryota; kingdom Metazoa; phylum Chordata; class Actinopteri; order Spariformes; family Sparidae; genus Pagrus; species Pagrus major. Next base: position 26,338,019 of record NC_133233.1, on the reverse strand, counting down.
GCAGATGTCTGTTTCAACTGATCCAACCATTGAACTAGTAACCTCAACATCACCAGACTCCCTTAACAAATCGTCTGATTTTAAAAGTTGCTGTATGAGGAGAAACATAAAAAACTTTGTGAAACGCAGTCTGCAAAGTTTCTTCTTTCTTTGTGTAAAAAACATCATGTCTGTTTGTTCCAGTAGAGCGGGGAAGTGGTCATTCGAGACAAACTTTTTAGTTCCTTCTTGTAGTTCCTTCTTTTTCTTTCATTAATTTGTTAAAATTGTCACCTGAGTCTCTCTTTTCAGTTTTGATTATTCACATTTATAAACTTCTCTCTCTGTCTCCGTGTCTCACGCTCGCTGCAGGTTGGCCCAAGCTGCTGTGGTTTGTTACGGAGTCGAAGCATCTTTCCAAACCTCCCAGAGACTGGTTCCCTCACATCAAAGACGCAAACAACGACACTGCTTACATAGAGGTGAGTCAACAGGGGAACCGACTCATGATAATGGTGAAGTGTCGTCTTCGCTGTGGACACTTGAACAGAAGCTTTGACCTCAAACTGTCTGTTGATTTAAACTGTTCATTCCTCTGGTCGCCTCACCAACCGCTGTATATGAAAAAGACAAATCTGATCCGTCTGTTGTTTCTCTCTCAGTATAAAACCTGTAAGGACGGCAGCGTTCTGGGCGTCACGGTGACGAGGATCGCTCTGCTCACACACAGCCAGGCTCTCACCCAGTCCTGCAGCTACACCGAGGGTACGCACACACACACACACACACACACACACCTGGTTCAGTCTCCAGGTCATCATCTAATCCGTCTTTCTCCTTTCTCTGTCTGCAGCCGAGACCATAGTGAACGTCCTGGACTTTAAGAAGGATGTGGGCTTGTGGCACGGCATCCTGACGGTAAGACCTGCCTACTAGAGGTCAGAGGTCAAGACGTTCATTTCCTGTTTGCTTTTCACAGTCAACTCTGACATCAGGGGTGAAATCAAAGAAGGCAGGAAAATCATAAGATCAGTATAAATCTAAAACAAATTATATGACTTTTAAAGCACCGAAAAATGGAGTACGATCGTTGAGTAGGACTGAACGTTTTCCCCAGTCGCACTGCTGCGGCTGATTTTCAGCACATCCGATAAAAAAATATATTTTAACAAACAAAACGACAAAAAACAAGGCATATTCGCACGTATACTTCCAAAAGTACTACACATATCCCCGTAAGACAGGGGAAAACATTTTCCTAATAATTTCCTTTACAGCGCAGTACAATACTTGCTGAGCTGAGCACAAATCCATAGAATTGTTTCAAATCAATCAAAGTCGGAGTCGACAGCGTAAGTTTATCTTAACATACTTTTCACATTGGTTTGTTGTTTTTTTATTTTCCACAAAAATACCTGTAAAACACCCAACAACAGTCAGGATTTCACATCCTCATCGTTTTTGATACACAAACTTTATAGACTCTTAAGATGTAGATTTAAGAAGAAAAACAGTAGCCCTGTAGTGACATTTTGCAGCCATTTTATATAGTATTCCTAAATAAAATTACTGTTTTAAATCTCAGTTTTTCACAGTAGAGATACATCAGATGTTTGGTACCAACGGATCCAACGTGTGCTTTGATCCAGTATAAATATATTTAGCATATCACAGGAGTGTTACACTTACTTTTGTGATGTCTTTTAATCAACTTTGTCTACCAATTAAGGCGTGATAAATATGTGAAATTAAAAAAATGTTAATTTTGTCACATGTAGCCACATGATTGGACAGTTTGTGTTTCCACCTCGAACAGAAAAAACATCAGTGGGGTTTTTCCTTGAGATACTAAATACAGTCGTTAGCCATGTATGGGTTAATCTAGAGTTTGTCAGGCACTTTATAACTTTATTCCTTCAAATAAACATTTACAAACTGTGTTAATAAATGTAGGCTGGTGCACCTAAATGAGAAATTTAGACACACTCATGCAGCCGGGGTAAAAGTCCATCTGGAGCCCTGTAGTTGCCTGACTTTTTAAAGTAAATGGATGAATAAAAACCATCCACCATTCAGTTTTACAATGTCATTGTGTGTGTGTGCCGTGCAGAGTGTGATGAACATGATGCACGTGATCAGCGTCCCCTACTCGCTGATGAAGGTCAACCCTCTGTCATGGATCCAGAAAGTCTGCCAGTACAAAGGTCAGACTCACACTCCACCTGCCACTCAGCTCAGTCGACTCTCTCCATTCACCTGTCCGTCAAACAGATTAAATGCTAATTTTCTCTCTGTCTGCCTCCGTGTGTGTGTGTGTGTGTGTGTGTGCGTCTCCCCCTACAGCCAAGGTGGCGTGTGTGAAGTCCAGAGACATGCACTGGGCTCTGGTGGCCCACAAAGACCAGAAGGACATCAACCTGAGCTCGCTGCGCATGCTGCTGGTGGCTGACGGATCAAACCCCTGTAAGGTCACGCTCAGCCTCACAGCAGAGCTCTTTCACTAACGGGGGAGTTTAGAGAGGTGTATTTGAGATAGAGAATGTCAGAGAAATGGATAAACTCTCTTGGGAAGTCGGGAAACTGGGTCACTTTACAGGAATAGAGCAGGATGTGTCCGACTATGCACATTTTGGTACAATAAATGGTTTTCAGCCCAACTGGAGTAGAAACGAGGCTGAAATACAGCAGCGAGAAACCAGGAAAAGATATAACTTTCTGTTCCATAATGAGAGTTTTGCATGTTTTACCCCTTTAAAGGTGAAGTTTCATAGTCCACAAAACATTTCTGGAGCTTCACGGCAAAACTGCAGTGCAGCGTTCTCCTAAACAACTGAGGGAGATGGGGACAGGTACCCATCAGGTTACTTGCTCTCAGAGTCAAGCTGGAGCACTTTAGCAGCTTGTAGCACTTAATTCTCATCCGCTAACATTCACATGGACCCGCCCGGCTTCCAAAACAAAGAACAGAGAAGCTTGGATCACAGCACACACATAGGAAATATGACTTTACTCTCTGGTCAGGATGCCATTACTCCCATATATCTTTATGTAGCAAAAGTGGTTTGCCTTATTCAAAATCTCATATAAAAGGCCTTTAATTAATCATTTCAGACCCCTAGGTTTTGAACCAGTGGACTGAACTAGCTATCTGGGGATGTTTTTCTGCAAAATATGTATTTTTATTTTTGAGTTTTAATGACATTTAGCTGTATTTTTACTAAGTATTATTATGCAGGAGTTTTACTTGTAATGAAGTATTTTTTACACTGTTTTATTTTTGCTGAAGTAAAGAATCTGAGTACTTTGACCAGAGCAATGAAAACAAGAAAAAGGTTATCAGTAATAGTTTTTGAGGATGAAACATTGACAACCATCAGTAGGAAATGAGTGTTGTCTGATGTCATCCAGAGAGACGTGATTTTCAAGCTTCAGCTGATGTCTGAGGTTTGTGTAAAAGTAGTTGAACAGCTGAGTTGAACCCGTTGTGACAGTTTGTGGCTGTTTGTGTCCGTCAGGGTCCATCTCCTCCTGCGACGCCTTCCTCAACGTCTTTCAGACTAAAGGCCTGAGAGCCGACGTCATCTGTCCCTGCGCCAGCTCCCCCGAGGCCCTGACTGTGGCCATCAGGAGGTACAACACACACACACACACACACACACACACACACACACACACACACACACACACACACACACACACACACACACACACACACACACACACACACACACAACCTGGCTTTACCTACACAGAAGCACAAATATGCAAACAGTCTCAGACACACTCACCTATCCAAACGCTGTGAATAAAAATTCACGCAGAGAAGAGCATCCGGATAATTTCCCTCTGCAGCACACAGACCCATCACAGAACGAGCCTGTCTGCACCTACAATAACTAATCAACCAATCACAGATCAATAAACAGATCTGATAAACTGCCTCCAGTGATGTCACTCAGTGGCTAAGTTGCATTGTGGGTAATGTAGGCACCAGGTTTTGAAAAGGAAGAAGAATGTGTGGGATATATAGGGTGATATCTCTGCTTCTTTAAGCTGTCCACAATGAGTCCAACAGTGTTACAGGACTGAACTGAACTGAACTGTGGACTGCTTTCAAAACCTGGAGCCTACATTTCCCACATTACACTGTGTGACATCACTGGAGGCAATTTATCAGATGACATGCAGCTTCATCTGGAGCCACAAAAGGTTTTATGCAAAAGTGAAAAATGAAAAATGTTACACTTATGAACACACTCCTGTGTGTGTGTGTTGTGTTCAGGCCAGTGGAGGACAGCAGTCAGCCTCCAGGCCGAGGCGTCCTGTCCATGCAGGGTCTGACCTACGGGGTCGTCAGGGTCGACACAGAGGAGCGCCTGTCGGTGCTCACCGTGCAGGACGTCGGGACTGTCGCACCAGGAGGTGAGAAACTCACTGCAACATGTGGCCAGTTTGTAACTTCGACCATTCGGGACTGTCGCACCATTATAAAGTCGTATTCTTGTTGTGGACGGCGTTCAATGTAACATCAACAAGTTAAGGTTCATATAACAGATTAAGATAGTTATGAGTATTGATGAACGTGTATGTGCAGTACGGTGATGGTTCTGGTTCTTATGTGTGTGTTCTTGTACGTGTACTTTAAGTACTCGGCCAGCTGTCCTCTCTGTTCCTCCGAGGAGTTAAACTGTCGGCCTTCATTGTCGTCACGCACTGAATGGCAAAAAATCCATTAAGTCCATTAAATCGTAAAATTAGTTTGGAGGGTGTGTCGATGTGCGGCCTCTCCTTTCATCAATGTCCAATTTCAGGAGCGCTCTCTCTCCTCATGACTGAGCGAGCGGGCTGAGGTTCGTTTTCCAACGCCTGAAAAAAGCAACAAAGACGGGAGAGTTTTCAATATGACTCCAATCTCTTCTAATGAACTTTATTTAGTCTGTGGGGACAAAGTCACACAGATAGTTTAACAAGGTAATGCAGAACATAAAAAAAGCTGTTAGGACATAAAATATCAAGGTGCTTATAAAGAACCCAAAGACACCAGTGACTTTAACACTCAGCTGACATGTCATTGGACCGACGTGAACCTGATTTTGATCATTTAAAGTGAAAACAGACTTCACGAGTGTTTCCAAGGTGCTGCTCTCGCAAAGACGACCAGATTGTTTCCTTTTTCCTCAGAGTAGCAAAACCTCCAACAACAACGCACACAATGTGAGTTTATTTATTCATTTAGTCTCTAAAGGAGACGTACAAGCAGATAGAAATACAGTGTGGACACATGGCCGCTCTAATCACTCACCTCATTTACTGTTGGCAGGCAAAAAAGTATAGCGAGCATGTTGCCGTAAAATGAAATGTAGTGTGTAATGGCGTCTGTCACCTCACCTGTCGTATTCAATGCTCTGTTTTGTTTAAACACGTAAGGAGGGCTGGTTCAGTTGTGTGTACACTTGCAAAAAACACATCATTTTGTTGTGGTCAGCCACATTTTTTGATGCTCTGCACTCAGAACACTTGAAGGTCAGAAGTCGGTCATTTCAACTCGGACCTTCTGACCTCTTACTTTGACCTGAATGCAGCGTTGACTCGGTGCTGGTTCTGGTGTGACCTTGTGATGAAGGTGTTTACACTCTCTCTCTCTCTCTCTCTCTCCCTCTTTGTGTCTGTGTCTCTCGCCCCTTCAGGCCTGGCATGTGTGGTGAAACCAGAAGGCGTCCCTCAGCTCTGTCAAACCGATGAGATCGGTGAGCTCTGTGTCTGCTCCATCGCCACCGGCACCTCCTATTACGGCCTCACCGGCATGACCAAGAACACCTTTGAGGTGTGTGTGTGTGTGTGCGTGCAAACAGTGTGTGTGTGTGTGTGTGTGTGTGCAAACAGTGTGTGTGTGTGTGTGTGTGTGTGTGTGTGTGTGTGTGTGTGTGTGTGTGACTTTAAACATGAGGCAGGTGCACATGTTTTGCTTTTATGACATTACATGATTGTTGGTGTCTTTGCAGTCAACGTTAACACCAAAATGATGAAATGTAACCAGTGGTGAAATGTAACTGAGTACATTTACTCGAGTACTGTACTCATGAAACGATGGTTTGACTGATTAGTCGATGTCTGTGCGTGTGTTGCAGGTTTACCCGGTGAGCGCCAGCGGTGGGCTGGTCAGCGAGTACGCCTTCGTGCGGACCGGCCTGCTCGGCTTCATCGGCCCCGGCGGCCTCGTCTTCATCACCGGCAAGATGGACGGACTCATCATGGTGAGCGGGCGGAGGCACAACGCCGACGACATCGTCGCCACGGCACTGGCGGTGGAGCCAATGAAATTCGTCTACAGGGGCAGGTGAGAGGGAGCTGGAGGAGGGATGCTGAACTTTTTCTTCGTTAACTTCTCTCTCTCTTATTTTATTGACGTTTAAGGTTCGTTTCCACCGAGATGTTATTGAGTTTGAGTCATTTAGTTCTGTTCTTTTTTTAGATAATATATTTTATTAAAAGCAATTATTTCATAATATTAAAAAGCCGATAAGAGTATTGATAAAGAACAGAACCAATAAGGCTGTCAGTATGAGAAGTATTGATTAAATCCTAAAGATACCTATCGATAGCAGGGAGGGACTGAGTGTTTTACAGTGCAGAGGAGAGACCGTCCGGTCGATATATTCACATGAAGAGTTTTTCACATCATTCCCATCGACAGCAGTTGAAAACCAGCCAGATGTCCAGTACTGGAACATTCACTGTCACCCTGATAAATGAGCGTTCTCTCTGCACATAATGGATCTAATAAAGTAGAGCGATAGTGGATGAATCCAGAAACAGTAACGGAGCAAAGCTTAATTGTGTCCACGGCCACCGAGGAGGAAATTCATCTTTTAGCTGACAGCTTTCAAGAGTTATTTAAGGTTCAAGCTCACAGTGAAGTGAATTTACCCAAGTACTGCACTTAAGTACAAGTTTGATGTACTTGTACTTTACTTTAGTATTTCCACTCCACTACATTTTGGAGGCAAATATTGTACTTTTTACTTCACAACATTTATTTGATAACTTGAGTTACTAGTTACTTTGGAGATTTCCTGCTGCATCAGAGCCAAAGAAGCACATTTTTAATAGAGCGTTACTGCAATTTGATTTTTGGGGCCAAAACTGAAACCAATATAAAAGTGATAGTTTATATACGTATGCAAAACATATAAGATTCAGCGCATCATGCTGCACTGTGGTTTTTATACATCACTGCAGCTTGTATGAGAACGTTGGATGGTCTTCTTTGTACACTCGGTGGTACAGTTTGCATGAACTGCCTCCTTGTTCATGTTCTCTGACTCCTAAAGCTACGAGCAGCTGCAGTTTTTGCACCTCCATCCTGTTGTGAGTTACAGAGACGCCTTAAACTTGATTATTTGTCAAGTATGGAAGATTTTAAAAGTAGGATTAAAGACTATTTAACCACTGACTGCACATGTCCTGTTACTGAACACTGATAAATGAATTGTCTCGATGTAATTTGCTTTTTGCTTTAAGTCTTTATCTTGTTTCATCAAGTGAAACGTTCTGCTGCTGTCTTGGTCAGACCTCCCCAATAAAAGAGATTCCTGATAAAAAATAAAAACGGGTTAAAGGCACTGTGTAGTTGTAAGTGTGGTTATCAAACACACGGAGGAAGAATATTTAACAGTCTCACAATAAACTTTATTGTCTAAGATAACAATAAGCGTATCGTCCCAGCTCTGATCGTCAGCCAGGACGAGACGATAACAAACTGTTAAATTAATCTCTGCGATAATAAAAATCATGTCAGGGTGTCGAGCTGATTTACTGCAGGTTTGATGCTGTTAAATAAGTCCTCTCACTCCACATACGAAGCAGCCTTAGAGCTTCAGATGAGGCTGACTGATCAGTATATATCTCTAATGTGTCAGTTTTTATGGCACTTTGAAGATGAGGTGAAAGTGAGGGCAGCCCTCTGAGCTGCACTGACGGATGTTTTCCTGCTCCGTCCCTGCAGGATAGCCGTGTTCTCCGTGACGGTGCTGAGGGACGAGAGGATCGTGGTGGTGGCCGAGCAACGACCCGACTCCACCGAGGAGGACAGCTTCCAGTGGATGAGCCGCGTGCTGCAGGTAGATTCGCGTCTCACGCGCTGTGGCTGGTGCTGGGTGTCCAACTTCACCCACATTCGCATGTTGTGTCCCTGATTGCTTCTTGTACAGCAGGATCTGAACTGACTGTGAGAACAAACTCTCTCCTAATCAAATGGTTTCCATGGAAACAATCCGACATCTCCTGTTACATTTTGATTTACTCGAAGCCTCCGCACGAACAGGGAGAGCCGTGGACATTTAAGACGGCTGTTTCTTTGCTCAAACTAGCATTTTTCCTTTAAATCACCCAGCGCTGGCAGAGTGTAAGATTGATTATTGATCATAAATCACTTGATTAAAGTGCGATGAAGTTGTGTACAATTTATTTACAAGCATTTAAGTGCAAACGTTGCTGCAGGCTCTTTAACTTATGTATGAATGCCAAATAAAATAAAGACAGCCCCAACATTTTTGGAATCGGATCGTCTTGAAAAATAGATTTCCTGATCGCTGGATAATCCCTCTGTCCTCCTTCTCTCAGGCCATCGACAGTATCCACGGGGTGGGTGTGTTCTGCCTGGCTCTGGTTCCGGCCAACACTCTGCCCAAGACTCCCCTGGGAGGCATTCACCTGTCAGAGATCAAGCAGCTGTACCTGGAGGGGGGGCTGCACCCCTGCAACGTGCTCATGTGCCCCCACACCTGCGTCACCAACCTGCCCAAACCCCGGCAGAAACAACCAGGTGGGAACAAGTTCATATCCATCTGACAGTGGGTCTGTGACTGGTGTGTTCTAGCTGTTGATGTGATCGTGATCTGATCGTCTGTGTGTGTGTGTGCTGCAGAGATCGGACCTGCCTCTGTGATGGTGGGGAATCTGGTGTCAGGGAAGAGGATCGCTCAGGCCAGCGGCAGAGACCTGGGACAGACTGATGACAACGACCAGGTGAGATACACACACACACACACACACACACAACTGAGAGTGATAGAAACCCGGCCGTTTGTGATAACCGCAGCTCTGATTGTGTGCTTCAGTTCCTGTTCCTGTCGGAGGTTTTGCAGTGGAGAGCTCAGACCACACCAGACCACGTCCTCTACACCCTGCTCAGCTCCCGGGTAACAACACACACACCTCACCAAATTACAGGAGATCAGTCTCTCGACTGTGCCACTGCTAATCCCCGGTTACATAAGCTGCAGCACGCCGACGAAAAACTATATTAAACCTGAATATATAAAGTACAAATATAATCTACGTCTGATAAAATGTTGAATTGTAACAAGACAGTTTTAGATATTAGCAGATTAGAAATACATCTTGGACACAAAACTTTACCCATCCTCCATGTTCCTTCCCTCTCCTCCTCCTCCTCCTCCTCCTCCAGGGGGCGGTGTCCAGCTCCCTCACCTGCCTGCAGCTCCATAAAAGGGCGGAGCGAGTGGCGGCCCTGCTGATGGAGAGAGGAGGTCTGCAGGAAGGAGACCACGTCGCTCTGGTCTACCCACCAGGTCAGAGACAGTAACTTACAGAAGAACGTTTAGATGTTGATCTGAAACTGAATTGAGTGCTCACGCCTCTCTCCCTCTGTGTGTGTCTGTGTGTCATGCAGGTATAGACCTGATCGCAGCTTTCTACGGCAGCTTGTACGCCGGCTGCGTTCCCATCACGGTGCGACCGCCGCACCCTCAGAACATCTCCACCACGCTGCCCACCGTCAAGATGATCGTCGAGGTCAGAGAGTTCACCTTGGAGTTTTACTTTTCTTTTTTTCTTGAACTTTTATCAGTTCTTTCTTTCATTTTACTGACATATCGGCACAGGCGTCTGTACAAGATGCAAAAAAAAGGTCATATGTCATAAAAAAGAAAAACAAATTGAGGAATGAAGCTGCTTAAATAAGACGCTAAAGTCCTGCCAGCTCCAGGGCCGTTGCTGCATAACTGACCTCTGACCTTCTCAGGCAAAAATGGAATAAGGACATAAATGAATGATTGCAGTTAAAAAGTCATTATTCTGATGTAACTCTAACCTGAAGATACTCCCCGTCTCTCTCTGCAGGTCAGCCACTCGGCCTGTGTGATGACCACGGCGGTCATCTGTAAGCTGCTGCGCTCTAAGGAGGCCACGGCCACTGTGGACATCAGGAACTGGCCTCCTGTCCTCGACACGGGTACAGCAACTTCTCCAACACACACACTGAAACCTCGTCTCCTTAGTCCTGAATCTTAGCCACGATCCCAACACACACACCAGCAACATTTCCTATATAAGTCCTCAGACACATCATCAGCAGCCGACTTGCATCAACTGTAGCAGTTATATCACATTTGTTTCCTAGATTGTGGTTTCTGTACCTTATGATTTCTCCTATTTCTGAGGTCCTCGTGTAGCCACAGAGATCTCCATTTTCCTGCATCCAGTGCACTATTTGGACACAGCCTCCAACCCTCCATGAGAGCAGAGGTTCATTCACTAGGCAGCTCACAAACTGTCTCATAACTCGGATGTTAAAACTTCTGGCTCACCAAATATTCTTGTTTTTTTATTGTAGCCTTCAGCAGAAAGCTTCTGCTCTGCACATGTCTCATCTGGTCCTAAAAGCTTTTGTACCTACAGTGATGTCACTCAGTGGCTCGAGTTGCATTGTGGGTAATGTAACCAGGTTTTGGAAAGGTTTTAGCATCGCACTCCTGTAACACTGCTGGACTCATTCTGGACAGTTTAAAAACAAATGATCAAAATCGATACAGCAGAACCAGATATCGCCACACAGTCTTCTTTCTTTTTAAAACCTGGTGCCTACATTACCCATAATGCATCTTAGCCACTGAGTGACATCACTGGAGGCGATTTATCAGATTACACGCAGCTTCCTCTGGAGCCACAACAGACTTTATACTACTTTGTTCACAAATTGTTGTACTGTTCTTAGGAGGATGTAGATAATGTACCTTTTTTATATTTTTTATAATCTTTGTGCTGAATGTTTGTTAACTGTAAACACTCAGTCAGCAGGAGAATAAAAATGTGAACGTTTCACTTTTTTGTGAACCAGAGACCAAGACTAAACAGTCTGGTTTTGAAGTACATCCAACAACGTTTGCCAAAAATAAGTACGTTTTGGACTCCTCTACTCTACATGTAACAAAACACCTGCCACAAGAGGAGAAAATCTCTCTCAACAAGTGCTTACAAGCTGCTGTGTTGCATTGTGAGTTCAACGTGAGGTCAGTGTCTCTGAAGGGAATCTAACTCAACAGACTGTCCTCTTGAGTGCAATAAAACAAAAATCTGTGTGTGTGTGTGTGTGTGTCTGTACTACAGATGACCTGCCAAAGAAGAAGCCTCCAGCTCTCTATAAGCCCACCAACCCTGACGGTCTGGCCTATCTGGACTTCAGCGTGTCGACGACCGGCATGCTGGCCGGAGTTCAGGTCAGCTCAGCGTTAATCTTCGTCTTTCAGCCTCTCGTCCCGTCGCCTGGTCTTATTCCTTATTCCATTTATTTAGGACTTTGCTCATTCAGGAGGGAAATTCAGCCGTCAGAGCAGCAACAGTCAGAACCTTCAGGACGCCAGAGCAGAGCAGAGTAAGAGCCTCGAGGCTCGCAGAGAAACCCCAGAGCTTTTCTTTAGATATCAGTGTCTTAAATAAACTCCAAACAGCAGATATAGATAGATGTATTTATTTAAGTATGGAACAAAACTCTGAGCACATCCAGGGTTTTGTGTAAAGAAAGCCGACTAATAAAGAGTGAGAGTGGAAAACACAAACTGTATCTGACTAATCCAACTTTCCAGAAACAAAAGTTTGACCTTTTTTACGTGTGAATTTTAAGATTAACCGTCCACCTTTCCACCCTGTTCTCTGTCCGTCTGTTTGTGTGTGTCTTGTTGTGTCTTTCTGTCTTTCCCTCCCTCTCTCCAGATGTCCCATAATGCAGTTGGGGCCTTCTGCCGGTCGGTGAAGCTGCAGTGTGAGTTGTACCCGTCCAGAGAAGTGGCCATCTGTCTGGATCCCTACTGCGGCCTCGGCTTCGTCCTCTGGTGTCTCTGCAGGTCGGTGTCTCCATCAGCTGTAGTTGTTAATGTCCTCTCGCCTGTACGGAGCTTTATAGTGAGTTTCAGTTTATTGTTTATCTCTTTATTGTTTCGGTTCGATCTCACTGTTCTCACAGAGTCATTGTCAGTGGACGAAGCTGTAAAAACCTGCTGAACGCTACCTGCTCAACAGCAAACAGACACAGTTAGAGACGAGCTGGTGATCAAACTGGAACATTTAGCAGCTTTTCTGTTTCAGTACGGGTCATTCGATGCCAACTCGCCTAGAATTCAGGACGTTTTTGCCAGTTCATGTCTCGAAAACATTGTCCTTGAAAAATCCTACAGCTTTTATGAACTTTTTGGTCATCTGAGCTGGATTTTTTTTTATCATTTTTGTGATTCTTTGTATGTGTATTCTCCTCCAGCTCTTGACCAGACTGGGTAGAAATTTATCATCCATTATGCTTTGACCGGACACAGGGAACAAGATGACCTGCAAGTGTCCAACAAAGACGTAACTGACAGATGTTATTCTCCTGCTTCTTTGTGTGATACCTATTGAGCCGGTGTAGTTACAGCTTGTAATGTAATTTTTATTTTTTTTAACCTTTATCTATTCAAGGGGTGTTCGCTGAGCTCTTTTTCAGTAACGCCCTGATCACATTCACACCTGGAAGCTGCCCAGTACAAACACAGTCTGGTCTGTTGGCCACTGAGCAGCCGGGAGCAGTCAGGGTTAAGGGCCTTGCTCAAGGGCACCTCAGTGGTGGTAATGAGGTGGAGCAAGCGCTGCCTTTCACTTTCCCTAACCCAGATTTATCCTGCTGGTCCGGGGATTTGAAAATGCCAGTAGCTCAGTCGGTAGAGCGTGCGACCCATGTACGGAGGCTGTGTCCTCGCTGCAGCAGCCCAGGACTCGAGTCCAACCTGCGGCCCTTTGCTGCTTGTCATCGCCCCTTTCTCACCCCGTTTACCATCATCTCTCAAGCCATCCTAACAATAAAGCTGTGAAAGGCCCAAAAAATCTGAAAAAAACAGAAACAGTGAGCCTCAGTTCACCAGCTCACCTCTCTACCCTTCAGGCCACCACTGCATACTACAGTAGATGATGTCACCTTGTTCTCTGTTAGTAACTTTTCTGACTAATTTCTTAGATCCTGACATTACAAAACATACAAACACTGCAAGAGATAAAATCAAACTAAAATGACTACGACTAAAATATTATCCAAAACACGTTCACAGGCAAAAAATCCTCCCCTGTATATCTCAAGGTTTCTCATGTCTTGATCAAAAAAGGCGTGTGGTTTAAAATGGTGGATGTTCGACTCGTTAGCACAAGAAGCATCACCGCTGAAGACCTGAAAGACGTCTCCTCTGTCTTGTGTTCCCTTTCACCGACAAGAAAATGCAAATTGCAGCCATCTTTTTTTTTATTATAAACCGTCTGGTACATGATATACTCAAATTATCATTTATATCAGAAAGTCGCCGGCGTCCTTTAATAACAGCGTGTTTATGTGATGTTTATCTGCGAAACTCGAACGACTTTAAATCTTCTCTCTCGGGTCTGTTTAGTTTGAAATCCTCAGCTCGTAAATTGTGAACTTGGCGAGAGCGGATTTCTGCTGCTGAATGTCTTATAAATAAAGCAGACTGTAATTCACCTTCGGTATGAGAATATCTCATCCTCCTCAATGACATTAAAGCAACAATAACTCACATTTACACCTGATTGTTTCTGATAAACGACTTTCATTTTTGGCTCCCAGGCTGCTCCAGAAAATACGTCTCACTCTGAACGAGACCAACTGGTTATTTCACGGATAAATAGTCATTTTATTGGGTGCAACCATAAAAAAGGTCATTGAAGAGTGTGTGTGTGTGTGTGTGTGTGTGTGTGTTGTGTATCCTGCAGTGTGTACTCAGGCCACCAGTCCATCCTGATTCCCCCGGTGGAGCTGGAGTCCAACCCGGCGCTGTGGCTGCTGGCCGTCAGCCAGCTGCGGGTGCGAGACACCTTCTGCTCCTACAGCGTCATGGAGCTGTGCACCAAAGGACTCGGCCTGCAGACGGAGGCGCTCAAGGTCAGCAAGGCACTGATACAACACGTCACTCCTCACGTTTGTCGGGTGTTTATTTAATAAACCGTGAAACCAGCCCTGACCTCACTTACAGTCAGACACAGATTTGTCTCATAGTCACTTTTCCCAGAATGCATCAGTGCAGTTGGACTCGTCCTGTAGCCGAATGTGAGACGTCTGATAAATCCTCAGACTCCGAGCGTCTCTAACTGACTTCAGCCCTCGTCTGTCCTCTGGCTCGGCGGTAATAAACTCACACTCCGTCTCCGTCTGCTCAGCCCGAGGCCACGTCTGAGAGCTGAAGTCACCGCCGCCTCTGATTGGTCACTGATGGAAGCTGCAGAGTTAATTTTAGTGATTATCTTTCTTTAAGTCACCATGGAGACTGAAGGCTGAACGCAGAGTGAAAAGTAGAAATGTTCCACGAAACACAGACACACCTTCTCTGCTTGTGAGGACCGTCACTGACTTAAAACGATCAGTAAAGAGAATAAAAAGTCGACCTGCCGCTGCTCCTCAGTCCTCTGTGTGATTACATCTTCTCTCCCTGTCGTCCAGGCTCGGGGTCTGGATCTGTCCCGAGTTCGGGCCTGCGTCGTGGTGGCGGAGGAGAGGCCCAGGATGTCGCTCACACACTCCTTCTCGAAGCTCTTCAAAGACCTCGGCCTTCACCCACGATCTGTCAGCACGGCCTTCGGCTGCAGGGTCAACCTGGCCATCTGCCTGCAGGTAAAAACACAGCAGTGTTAACACTTTGAATTTACATCATCCTCGTGTCAAAATCGTCGGCATCAGCAGACAGTAAACTTCTCTGCTCAAAAAGCGTGCAACTTCAGTGAAGGTGATGTTTCAGCTCTGACTGAAAAATATCAAATACTGAAACTCATCATGAAACTACTGTCTATGTTCAGATTAGTGATCTTGTTTACTTATTATCAGATCAAATAGTTCCAGGTTCAAAACTACATTTTATCAATTTTAGATATTTAACATTTTACAAATACAAATTTAAATCTTTAAAAAAACGTATTTTAAAAATAAAAGTGAGAAATAGAAAAATCATTCTACTGAATCTAAATATTGTTTCTGGCATTGTTAAATTTCCATCGACATATTTTCGCTCCGAGACCAGAAGAAGAAAATGTTTCCTGACAGATGTTCCCGTAACGTGCCAAAACACAACAGATACCGACGAAGAGACCAAATTCTTCCTCCCAACTTCTGCTTCTTCTCCTCTTCCTCTTTTTCTTCTTCTCTTCCTGTTTCTTACTTCCACCTACTTTCGTCTTCTTTCCTATTCTTCTCTCTTCTTTGTTCCTCTTTTTCCTCTTTCTTCTTTCTTCATTGTTCTTTCTTCTCCTTTCTTCTTCCTTTTCTTTTGCGTCTTCCTTCTTCCCCCTTCTTCTTCTTCTTTCTTCTTTTTCTTCTTCTTTCCTATTCTTCTCTCTTCTTCATTCGTATCCCTTTTTACAACTTTTTCTTTCTTCTTCTTTGAATTTTAATGGCAGTTGGAAAACGACGAGGTTTGTTTTAATTTTCCGACCTCTACTTCTTTTTCTTTTTTCTTACTGCCTGCATTGTGAAGCCTATAGCACCAACTTCTAGCGAAACTACACTTAGCATAGACTCGTTTATTTATATCACTTGTCAGTTAGAAGAAAACACAGCTACCGTTTCCCCTCCACAGTCTAAACCAGAGTCAGAAAACACTCCAGTGCTTTAAAAGAGCTGAACTGTCTGGTGCAGCGATAACCTCTCTGACGATCACACGCTCACTCTGTCTGTGTTGTGATTGGCTGCAGGGCACTTCAGGACCGGACCCCACGACGGTGTACGTGGACATGAGAGCGCTGCGACATGACAGGTACCTGCAGTCCGTCCTGTCCGCTGTCACTGTGTCGTCTTCCTTCTCCTCGCTGTTCAGAAGTCTGACCGTTTGTGTGTTTCAGGGTTCGGTTGGTGGAGAGAGGTTCTCCTCACAGTCTGCCATTAATGGAGTCTGGCAAGGTGAGTGTGATTCAGTTGTACATTGAGACCCATCTGTTGCTGTGTGGCTATGTGTTTGCAGGTCGGTTCAATTCAAAAGTAAGTAAACGCCCCTTTTAATTTGCCGGTTGGAAGATATGAGTCATGACTCCACATATGGAGGACGGAGATCAAAATAACAAACATTTAGAAATGAAACTTCACAAAACAGACACACACTCACAATGAGGAAACTGTTCAGAGGCAGCAAACTGAACGACAGAAGATCGGACTATTTCTGCACCGTCCTCCCACATTCAGTGAGTCAAAGTAGACAGCAGGTTTGAGTTCATGACGAGCCCTGAAACATCCTCCCTGTCTGTCTGTCTGTCTGTCTGTCTGTCTGTCTGTCTGTCTGTCTGCCGGTACGTGGGTGAAGAAAGGATCACATCACAATCATCTGACGGTTGCCTCTTTTCTTGGTGAAAACACCCCACAGCGAGGTCTCGTCACACCCTGAAGTACACTGTGAATCACTGCAGCAAAAACATTTCAGCCGCTCCTTAAGTGTGCCGTAATGTCAGACCGACAAAGCTCGAGAAATCACCAGAAGACCAACTTGTTTCCCCCAAAAATAACAGCCTGACTCCTGATCTAGAGATAACAGGATGGAAAAAGATGACTGCAGCCACTCATCACATCCTGGCAGATGGTGAAGGAAGAAAATATGATCAGCTGCAGTATATGACTCGCCCACGTTCTCTGGTTATAGTCAAGTCAGTTTATTTTTAAGAGCACTTTTCAAAACAACAACTGTTTGGGCGAGCGCCACGTGATTTGAACCTGAACATTTTGTTTCTGTTCATTTCTGTCGTCATCCATCGCTGCAGTCATGGAAACAGGCGCACTCATAATGAAAACAACGATGTAGGTTGTGTCCTGATAAAGTTAAGAACACAGTAAAGACTAAAAATGTTGATTTAAAATTCGAATGTCAGCGTTATGAATGAAGCTTTGAGGCTCAAACTGTTTGCGGCACTGATTGTAAGAAACGGATTCACATTAAATAGATTAGATTTGTAATTATGAGCTGAAATTTCATTATCCAAACAACAAGCTTTGCTATGAAAATAAGATGCAGAAGAGGCACTGAGGGAACGTCACAGGTGGTTTTAACAAAATGAGCTTCAGTTTAAATGAATTCTGTGTTATTTGTCCCGCGTCGTCCTTCCTCCTCCAGCTCCATCTGCCTGATGAAGATGAGGAAAAGCTTTTTAAATCATCTTTTTATCATCGTCTTTTTTTTTTTTTTTGCACCGAAGGAGAAAATCTTGCTTCACTAAATACAGAGCACTTTAATCCAGGAGCGAATCACATCGTGCTCGTCTGCCGGCTGAGCGGCACTTATTTCAGTTTCATTACAGATCTCTTAGCAACTAACCGAACTCCATCAGCGAGGTCAGCAGGAGAGCTGACAGCGGCGCACGATGTCTTAATATATAACAGTCGACCCGAGAGAAGAGAGAAGGCCGTTAAATGATTCAACAACTTTGTCAGAGAAAGAGAACATCTGCTGACGTGAAACAGAACATCAGTCACAACCTGGACCTGAACCAGGACTCTTAGATTCTGTTGAGGTTGTGTTTTAAAGGTCCAGTCTGTGATTTCTGCCGAATCGAAACAAAAACAAATGTTCAATGATGTAAGTGGAGTGGGATCATGGGAATTGTTGTCTACGTGTTGTCTACATGTATCGATACAGCAGTATATAATTTTTCTTCCTCGCGTTATACGGTTATCGATATATGGGCGCCAGATATTAATACTTTTAATTTAAAACATGCGGCGCTCTGAACAGATTCTCCTGCCAGTTTGTCAGTCTGCTCTGATTGGTCAGCTCACACACGCCTGAGGCAGACTCCTACTTGCATTAATTATGCAAATGTTTCACATTGTGACGTAGCGTGATGTCACAAAGTCACGGAATTAAAGTTGGGACTACTGACGAGGCGTTCAGGAGCAGTGTTTTCTGTGGGAGAGAGGAGATGTCTGGATTTTACATGCACAAGAAGATATATAAAACGCTGAAGGGGAAGAAAAACACAAATCAAAAAAGCACAGTAGTTCTCCTTTATTTACCCTGCAGGGCTAATGGTGGACAACAGTAAACAAAGTAATAAATAAAATTAGCACCTCCTCCGAACACATGAATGCATCAATGATTAGAAAAATATTCTAATAATATGATAGAATAAAAATAATCAGCAAGGCACTAAAAGTGTTGACGTTGACTCATTTGACTGTTTGTTGGCTAATCACATAAAGAGAAATAATTGTGCTTAAATATGATGTCTTGTAGATCGTGGAGACTCAGGTTAAACACATTAAATTGACTGTTTTGTGGCTGGAGTTTGGTGGTAAAACCGTCTGACATGAGAGCGACGGATGTTTTCCCGGAGCCTGATGAGACGTTCATGTCTCCTCTTCCCCCACACTGACACACAAAGACAGGACGCCATGTTTCAGGGCCGGTCATCGATGATCAGCTCGCTGTTTGTTTTGAGTCACTGCATGTGGGCGGAGAGGAGAAGAAGAAGAAGAAACCTGTTTACCGGTCCGTCCGTCTCCCTGCGATGCTTCTTCAACAGGACGTTTCACTGTTTCTGTTTGTCGTCACGTCCATTAAACTGCGCTCAGTGTTTCCTGTCTCATCTGAGACGACACTTGAATTTAAAGTGTAACCTTGTGTTAAATGTTTTTTTGAGTCGTGTTCATGCAGGAAGCAAAGAGTGAGGATGTAACCATGGCAACTGATTTTTCTTTTTCCCAGATCTTACCCGGAGTTCGTATCATCATCGCCAACCCAGAGACCAAAGGACCGCTGGGAGACTCACATCTCGGAGAGGTTGTCAGATATGAGCTCATCTTTACTTTTTCTTGTTTGTCTTCCTTTTTTTCCGTTTCTTCTCACTTTTTTTTTTTATTTTCTAAAATTATTTTCTTTCTCTTCTCGTTTCCTTAACCTTTCATTATTTTCTTCTTCTCTTCAGATCTTTTCCGGTGCTTTTCTCCTCTCTTGTCTAGTCCTAATTGTCTTTTCTTTCCTTTTTCTTCTCCCCTGTCGTCTTTTCTTTTCTTTTCTTTTCTCTGTCCCTCTTTGTCCTTCGCTCTCTGTTCCTTTGTTCCCTCCGTCCGTCCATTACACCACATTAATGTAGCTGACACTTTTATCCAAAGCGACTTACAGAAAGTGCAGTCGGCCATGTAGATACAATTATACACCAGCTTCATCAAACATCTCTCTCCCGAGTGTTTTTCTTCTCCTCAAGTCTTTTGGACGCACAATAAAAAGTTTGCAGCTTCATTTAGCTGCTCTGCCAATCAATGTTTTATTCCTAATTTATAGTTTCACATTATTCATTTTATTTTATTTTGAGCACATAAAAAAGAAACAGCAAAAAAAAAAAAGAAAATCCAGGCTGGATTTATACAAAAAACATATTTTTAGCAGGCATATGGACGAGTAAAGGTTGTGTTGGGGGGGTTAATATTTATTTTGTGGCACTGTGTTTTTGATGTTTTTGTTTATTTTATTGGGTGGCAAATAAACTGGGGAGAGTTGTTTGTATATTGGTCGTAAATAAATTTGAGAATTTGTTGAAGAAGTTAAAAGAAGAAAAGGGATATACAAGTTTTACTTCTACCGACTCCTTTTCAGACACTTTTATTCATTTTATTTCACTCATCAGGTTCAACCAGGTGGAAACATTTGTTATTCTAGTCTGTGGACAGGAGGTCTATGTTTCCATAATCAGTAGAGATTACAGCAGGGACGTAAACGACACTTTGAGGAGTGAAGAGCCGCGAGCCACGTTCTTTATTTCAACAAATCATTGATCTCATCTTTCAGTCTTAATAGAAAAGTCAGTCTTTCCATCTCCTGAATCTCTTTGATGATTTCAAGCCAGTTACCCGCTGTAGCCGGGTCAGTAATTGCTTTTTTTGCTGTATTATCAGGACGTATCTATCACGTCCTGATCACACAAATGAAGTGATATGCATGTCACTGGGATCTGCCGCCTCCTCCAAATGGCTTCCTAAAATAGTTGTATCTTTGGGCAGCTCCAAAACATGAGGCGGGGGAGGTTTGCCTCCTCATCACCAACGATTTATTGCTACACTGTCAGAAATGAGGCCGCAGTAGGAGTCAGTTTCTGTCCCCTGAGGTGCGATCTACACTAACGTGCCCCCTCGGACTAAATATTGGCGCTCAAGGTAACTACGTGTAGCACGTCGGCTCATTTGGCCTCTCCTCTGTCCCTCCTGCAGATCTGGGTGCACAGCGCTCATAACGGCAGCGGTTACTACAGCGGCTACGGCGAGGAGGTCCTCCAGTCCGATCACTTCAACTCCAGACTCAGCTTTGGAGACACTCAGACGGTCTGGGCCAGGACGGGCTACCTGGGCTTCCTCCGCCGCACCGAGCTCACCGACGCCAACGGAGGTCAGTTTCCTCTCCGAGTGCATTCCCTCAGCCGACCGTCTCCGCCTGCTACATCGACATGTTTCTGTGTTTTGTCCCCAAACAGAGAGACATGACGCTCTGTTCGTGGTGGGAGCTCTGGAGGAGGCCATGGAGCTGAGGGGGATGAGGTACCACCCCATCGACATCGAGACCTCCGTCATCCGTGCACACAAGAGCATCATGGAGTGGTACGTCTCGGCTCAGAGAAGGTTCCTGTTGTGCTGCTCCTGTTTTCATGAAAATCAATGATTCAAGTTTGTTCCCAAAAATATTTTAAATGATACGAAGCAGAACTTTATTTATATAAAATGTTTCAAACTTTAATACAATGTGCTTTCCAGACTAAGATTAGACATTAAACCTCCTCCACATCCATAAATCAGGAACATGAGAGCACATATATCAGGAAGCATTGAGCCAATGCACAAAATATATATAAATCTAGAAAATAACTGAGCTAAGATAAGATATATTACAAAAATAATACAAAAAAAGCAAGATACATTCAGTAAAATAAGTAAACTACAGTAGAAAGTAATATGACACATGGTGTGAAGCAGTAATAGAAAGTAGTGGAGTAAACCGAGCAGTAACTGAGTACATGACGTCTGTACCTGTGAACCTGGAGGTGGCAACATGTCAGGTGTGTTGTGCTGCCCCCTGGTGGAGCTGCAGCCGTAACAACATGAGCTGTGTGTCGTCCCTCAGCGCGGTCTTCCCCTGGACCAACCTGCTGGTGGTGGTGGTGGAGCTGGAGGGCTCCGAGCAGGAGGCCCTGGACCTGGTTCCCATGGTGACCAAGGCGGTGCTGGAGGAGCACTACCTGATCGTGGGCGTCGTCGTGGTGACGGACATCGGCGTCATCCCCATCAACTCCCGCGGCGAGAAACAGCGCATGCACCTCCGCGACGGCTTCTTACAAGACCAGCTAGACCCCATCTACGTGGCCTACAACATGTAGCCTGAGTGTGTGTGTGTGTGTGCGCGTGTGTGTGTGTGTGTGTGTGTGTGAGAGAGAGAGAGAGAGAGCTAGCATGCGTTTGTATGCCGTGCATATCGCCGTTGTTGTTCATTTATTTCCCAAAAATCAAGATGTACTGTATTTTTGAACCTGCATATGGTGTGGTCTTAACTCGTCCGTTTTCTTTCAAGTCGTGTTGTGCCGGTTGGTTGATTGATTGGCTGATTGATTGATTGATTGACTGATTGACTGACTGACTGACTGATTGATTGGTTGCTCTGTGGTGGTACGATCATTTTTACACCCCCGTTCAATCTCGTGACCGTTACCAGGAGCTCGTCACTGTAGAAAGCCTTAGGGGAACACTGTGTCCGAGGCGTCACGCCGCCCGTCGTTATTCCGAGGTCGAAGTAGAGAGAGAGAGAGAAAATACTAGAGACTGTATCTGTCATCATGTTTTACTGGTGGAATCAAAAAAAATCCCAGATTTGTGGTATTATTATAATTTCAATTAGAACAGGGGCAGCCAGATTCATGTAAAAATATAAATATTGTACATAGACATAATAATCTATATGGAGAGGTACCTAAAACACGATGAGGTGTAGTAGCCCCTATATGCAGCTCTCTCCACCTGCACCCTGTATGTGTGTGTGTGTGTGTGCGCAGAGTGTGTGTCTCTGTCTGTGTGTGTGTGTGTGTGTTCATCCGTCTGTGTTGATGTGTGACAGGGACATCTTACGTAGTTTTAATGTGATTCACGCAACAGATTTTTATCTTTAGACGAGCAAGTAAGAACACGCCGAGAAACACAAACTTCACGTGTTTTCAGCGGCTCCGAAAATAAACTTTCATCTTTTTTTAAAGTTTTCACGGATTGAAGAGAAGTTTCTCTCGTGACCGTTCTGAATTATCTCGAAGCGTAAAACACCCGCAGATTTAAGAACGACGTGGTTGATTTGATGCACAGTAATTATCAGTTTTCATCACACCGGTCATCCTTCAGTTACATTATCGATAAATGACTCGCGGTGAACTTCAGTTCATTCAGTCTCAAAGCGAAGTGCACTGTGTGAATATAGAAGAGGGAATATTGCTGTTATTTAAAGGGAACTGAAGACTCGACAGCCATTTATTTATTCTAGATTATTTATTGCCATCAGAGAGTGAAAGGAAAGGCCATATCTGACACTGTCGGTCTGTCACACGCTGAATCCAGGTGAATCTGGAGGCTGCTGGGACGGAAGGGAGCTGTCGATAAAGTTTACAGGAAAAAGCTCATATTGTAGCAATAATGCCAAAAAGGATGTTCTTCACTGCAGGGAAATCGAGCTCCTCTGAGACTTTAACTTTAGTTTTACTGTCGGCCCCGCAACAGGTTTAATATCACTGATGCTGTTGAATAATCTCCGTCTTTTCAAGATGTTTTTTGGAGGATTTTTCACCTTTATTATACAGAATCGCAGTGAGGAGGCAGACAGGAAATGTCTTAGCAAAGGAATATCTTCAGACTTGGTATTGATGTCCGTCCTAAGTGGACCGTCAGCATCCTGTGACCACTCCCTGCTCTCTATATAAATAAACACGTACATCACGGGGACAAACAATGTTTTTACACAAAGAAAGAAAGAACTTCATGTAGAAGATTTGCCGAATTTACAAGAAGGCCCAAATAAATAAGAATTTGTCAGAGACAGCGTTTTACAAAGTTTATAAAGTTCCTCCTAACTCAACAACTCACTAAATTGTGCATTTTTTCAAGGGAGTCTGGTGACTTCTCCAAGAAGTAGCCTATATTGGTTCCAGCTTACTGTATCTGTAAAATGTGACATGTTTAGCATCAATAAAATGTTTCTTCTTTCATAAATTGAGTGTAAATGGTGAAATCAGTGTAAACAGTGTGTTCAAACAGCTGCTGAATGTTGGCAGGTCAGACTTTAGCACTTTAGACACAGAAGCAGACAGGCTGGTGCAGCCATGCTGCCACAAACTGACACTTTTTACAAGGAAACAAACAACTTACTGTTTTGAATTTAATGCCGAATTTACATGAAGGCACCGATGATTTAAAATTTGTGAATTTTGCCAATTCGCAAAGTTTTTTAGGTTTCTCCTCACGCAACAACTCTCAAAATTGAGTGATTTGTTAAGGGAGTCTGGGGGCACACTGCAATATGAGATCGGTTGAAACAGACGTTGATTTCTGGTCGTTTTTTAAACAGAAAGATGAAGAATTCAACTAAAACCTGACGGATACAATGTCTCCAAGGTCCCACGATCAAAAGGAGTCCATTTATTCGTCTTTAGTTAGTAAGACCATCCAGAAACAGGAGATGACATTTAGATGCATTACAAATCTGTCTGCAGTAAAATCTGCTTCATCTCTGCAGCCGACCAGACAAACATTAGTTATTAATCTTGAGATTTACACCCGAACAACCGTCTTTATATGGAAATCTGAGTCACTGTGGGAGAATAAAAATGATGAAAGCAACCATGTGGCAGCGGGAATGTTTTTAGAAGTTGGGATTGATTTGACTCCATCCTTTCTGCACCAAACCCCAGCTGAAAAACAGCTCCTTTTTTTTGTTTTTGACAGAATCCTCAGTGAAGAACATCCTCTGAGCTTTGGTACATCAGTTACCACCCTATGTGCACTGCAAAGAGCGATTCAGCAGATTTATTAAGGATATGCATAATTACAGATGAATATTTAACTTTAAAAAAAAGGGTCAGTCTTTCCCGAGAGCAGGTGTAGTGACACCTCCTGGCTCGCTGTGACTGATGGGGTAATGGTGAACCTGTGAGCCTGCAGGTTATCAAGAAACTTTAACTCAGAGTGTCGACGTTATTTAGAATAATTCAGCATCGTGTGTTTACATCCCTGTGGATATGTGATGACATCATCTCATCGTTCTTCTTCTTTGTTTGTTTGTTTGTTTGTTCGTCTCTTATCCTGTTTTTATCAGAAGAAAAGAAAAAAACTTTATGCATATCAGAAGTTGCTTAGCGCTTGTTTGGCTAACATAGCAGTTTGGGTTTGTGGGTAGCAGCGTAGCGGTCATGTTTCAGTCCCTGTGTGTGTGTGCGTGTGTGTGTGTGTGTGTGTGTGCGTGCGTGCGTGTGTGTGTGTGTGTGTGTGTGGTGGAGGATGTTCGACAAGAAGGAAAATCCCATCAGAAACCCGGAGAACTCGTCTGTGTGTTCAGGGCCGGATGGGAGAGAGACTGCATGGTGTGTGTGTGTGATTGCACGTGTGCGTGTGTGTTAGGTGTGTGTGTCTGTGTGTGTGTATATTGTATGTAAATAGTGTTGATTTTGTACGGTACAAGTGTGTGTGACTTGTTTTGTACACATGATAAAAAGATTAAATGACACTTTTATAAGAGCCTGCTATTGGCTCACCGTCACACTATACAGTGCAATAAAGTGCTTTGATTGGCTAAAACTCAGACTGGTTCATTATTTATTATTATTTATTGTGTTTATTTTCATGTGACTGGTTTGTCACAACCAGTTTCTTGTTTATCTCGTATAAATCCCTTCTTCTTTTCTTCCGTATCAAGTAACCTCTTCCCCAGCTGGGCTGCACACATCTTCCCAACCAGCCCTGTAAAATAAATCTCTGACATCCATCATCATCTTTTTACGACAAACATTTCGATGTTTAAATGTTCTTCCTCCCAGCAGTCGCTGGAGTCTCCTCTCTGGTTCCCTCTCTCAGGATTAAAGCTCCCACTTTTCCCAGAGTATCAGCAGTGTTATTGGCCTCGTGTGCAGCATCCTGCCTCGCTATTTCTAATATCTGTAAACAGGAAGTGTGCACAAGTTAAAGCAGAGTTCACACATGCAAACAACATCCAGAGAAACACATCACCTGCTCCTGAGAAGGAGGACGACGGACGGATGAGCAGACGTGTTCTGATCCGTCCTGTGCTTCAGGTCCGATCACACTGACGGCACTAAAAGCTCCGCTCACTGATTTATGTGTTTAAAGTCATAAATGACTGAACGCTCTGTGGCCTCCGTCCTTTCATCTGCCTCAAACAGCCTTAAACCCACCAGATGTTCCTGGTTTATTTATCTCCGTCAGTAAGAAGTTACACAAACAGACAAAAATAAAAAGACATTTACTGCCAACAACACAGGACGCATGAAGACGACTCGTCACACAGGAGGAAGCATCAGATCCTTAACTTTAGTAGAAGTACTGATAAAAAATGTGAGGATTTGCTGCTTTTCCTTTGATTTATGTGACTAATGTTACTGAATGTGTGTTAATGTTGACAAACAAACAATCAGTGGATGAATCCAGAGTGGAAATAATCTTAAAATCCTGTTTTTTACATGAACGACTGAGTCAGAATGACCCAAAGATCTGAAGACACTTATATACTTTTACTTGAGTACTACTTGTGTGGCAGTGATGGAGTGTAACTAAGTGCAATTACTCAAGTACTGCACCAAAGCACAATTTTGAAATACTTTCTCTGACTTTATACTTCATCGTTACTGCGTTTTAGAGGCAAATATTGTGCAAGAATTCCAAGTTTAAGGTCACAATTCTGAGTTTGTTCATTGTAAACAACAACCTTGCTGCTTTGATAAAAACATTCTGGTAAATTCATCTATTCTCAGACAAAACAAATGAGAAATTGAGACTTTAACTTAAACTGAAACTTAAAAACAGAAATAAAAAACAAAAAAAGGAAAAGAAGTAAATCAAAGTAACCAGAGGAGAGTCAGGAGACCAGAACTTGTTCTGAGTGAGGAAACATGACAGCTCCTCTCCTGTTTGATCACCAGCTGCAGTTCTGGGTTGAGCCACACGGTGTCGCTGTTGTTATTTCACATTGAAACACACTCAGGAAGCCGCTGCAGCTCAGGGAGCGCGCACGAGTCCGGGGTGTCCAGAGGGACGCGTGTGACGGGGACGCGCACATGTTGGAGAGCGAACAGGGAGCGAAGAGGACCAGACCGGACCAGCGACTCCACACAGCGTCTGTCCTGGACCGGGACCACAGACTGGACCGGGACTACAAACAGTGTCAGGTGTGAGTCTTCACGTTGGGACTGGGACTGTTCGCGCTTTTAACGGAGACGCTTCTGGATGACGCCGTGCGTAAAGCTGCTGGACACCGCGCCAAACCCACCTGCTGTACGGCGACGTCTTAAAACACAGAGTGGAGCGCAGGTTCGGAGCCTCGGAGCGGTTCACGTGTTTCCTGCCGGCAGATGAGCGCTGAGCTGCGGATCAGGTGGCTGCGACCCGCCGCTGGATGAGATGAGACCATGGCCTTTACGCAGCGGCTCGCTCTGCTCCTGCTGGGCTTCAGCTTCATCCTCACGGTCAGTCCCGCTCTTATTGTCACCGTGAGCAGGTTTTAAGTGATACTTTTACTTTAAATACCATTTTATTTATTAGAATAAGGAGTAAACATGTGTCACACCTTCAGAAAAGTGTCGTTATTGATGTTTACAGTCACTTAAAATCATTTCTGTAACATCCTAATCCTCCTGTGACAGCAAATATTGAGCTTTAATAACATAATGAGGCCATAAAACTGCTAATATGTCCCCACAGTGAGTTTACAGTGACCTCTCCCTGCTTGATCTCTTGTTATTTCCTCTCATCCTCCCACTCAGGAGCGTTTGAAAACAGATTTTTGTCTCCATAATAATCATATTTTCTTTAGTTTGACAGTGATCGGTGTGTAACTCAGCTCCCAGCAGCCTGCAGCCTCTCACCTACAAACACCAGAGATAAACTTTCTGCAGCTCTTCACACCTCTGCTGTGTGAAAACATTAATTATAGATTCACTCTGTGCTGCTGCTGCTTCATGTTTAATGCTCAGGAGTGATTCACACTGTAGTCTCGTCTCTATATTTAGAGTCTGAAGCTGCTTTAGAGAAGTTTTCACCTCAGCAGATACGCTGACGGTGAAGAACTAACAGATATCTCAGTTAAACCTCTTAGTTGTTCACTTTTCAAACACTGGATAAAGACAGGTTCAAAATTCTTGTGTCATTTTGTTCACATATTAGAGTGAAAGTTTTACTGAGGGATTTTTAAATGTTTCTATAAATCAGGCTGTGAATGACATAAGCAGTGCACATTTCTGCACACCTCCGATGTGTTGCAAATGTCTTAATGTTCAATTTAAATGTTTATGTTGCGACAGCAGCGTGTTGCATTTTGATTGTTCAGGCACAAACATCATTTGTTTACAGTTTACGAATGCTTACTCAGTTCTGGCTGGAAGTTCTTCGTACGTTTAGTCAAAAATATTGTTTTTTATTGCCACAAACTCAGCTGGGAAATGTCCTGACTTTGAGTCAAAAAATCTGGCTTTGTTGCCACAATCACGTCTTAAAAATGTCCCGACATCCAGACAAAATTTCCGGTATTATTGCCACAAACTCTGGTGGAAAATGTCTTGACTTTGAGTAAAAACATCTGGTTTTATTACCACAAAAACAGCTTGAAAGTGTCTCAACGTCTCGTCAAGAATTTCTTGTTTCGTTGCCACAAATGCAGCTGGAAAATGTTCCGGCGTCTTGTCAAAAAAAATGTGGTTATGTTGCCAGAAGCATGTCTGTAAAAAAGTCCTGACATCAGACAAAATGTCCACAAAAAAAACGAGAAATTGTTCCAACGACTCGTTTAAAATATCAGGTTTTATTGCCGCCAAAACAGCTGGAAAGTGTCGCAATGTCTAGTTAAGACATCCAGTTTTGTTTCCACTTACACGGCCGGAAAATGTCCCAGCGTCTACGTTTCTGGCTCAGAGTGAATTAAAACTCTGAATCTGAGGAAAACGTCCTTTAAACATTTGTTTTGTAAAATTTCATCCATTTTTAGACAACAAAGGGAGGTCAGGCCTGCCCTTCAGTCCTCCGGTGCACCAGGACAGGTCCCGCGGATGTTTAACTCGAATGTTACGTCTGTAGAAATGTTGTAAACGTGACGTCAGGGCTTTCAAATTCCTCCCGAGTCAAAGTCAAAGTGACTCACTTGAGATTTCCTGAAGAACAGACGTTTCACAGCTGTTCATGAGGAGAGAAGTAATAAAGGCGGTCAGGATCCTGCAGTATGTCTGCGTCTCGTCACCGCAAATCTGACAAACCTTGTTCTCATTCCCTCTAAAACTGCAGCCGGGCATGTTTTTGTCTCCAAATCTCTGATACTGTCGTGTGAACTCGATAATCTTTGAGTATAAGGAAAGTAAGTTAAGTGTCAAAAGTCACTGCACTGAGGGTTTCAAAGGGGCAGTCATGAAACACTGGATCAGAACCTGGATCAGTTGTATTCAAGGCTCGATCGGGCAGAAGATCAATACATGGAGCTCAGTTCTCTGAGAGGTAGAGAAGCAGCGTCATCACAGATGCAGACGAGGAAGGCTGCTGTCTCGTCGTGTGTCTGAGGACGAGCAGCAGTTTATAATCCACTTCTCAGGACGCAAACAAGGACAAACACTCGAGGTGGGCCAAGAAATACCAGCATTTCACAGAGGAGGACGTTTCTGTGACTATCAGAGGTTTCTGAGCCTCAGTGTTCGTGCAGAGCGAACAGTGCAAAGTGAAGAAACTCACTTCAGGATGAAAAAGCTCCTCGATCACTCCGGCTGGAGGTGAACAGGAAGTAAACCCACGTGCGGTGCGTGGGACAGATCGACGTCACGCTGCATCGTCCTTCGTCTGTCTGCTGGATGCATGACGCATTTTCACTGTTACAACACAGTGGTGTGTGTGTGTGTGTGTCACTGTAAACCTGAGTGTGTGTGATTTGTGCTAAAGGTGAATGACTTCTGCTTCCTACATTGATCGAGAGCAGAGTAAAGCTATTAGATAAGCTCATTGGAGCTGCTGTTTGTGAGAGAAACAGGACAGAAAATGAAAAGAAGATAAACGACTGAGAAAACGTCCGGCCGTTGAATCAAAAATATACAAAATAGCAGCTGGAAAAAGTCAAAAAGTCTCGGTTTTGTTGACACAAAAATAGCTGGAAATCGTCCCAACGTCTCGTGAAAAATATGCAGTTATGTTGCCACATATTGGGCTGGAAAGTTTCCCGACGTCTAGTCAGACTTTCCAGTTTTGTTGCAACAAACACGGCTGGAAAATGTGAATACAGTAAGTCAGAAATGTGCACGAACAATGTGTTTAAGTTTCCCTCTCCGCTCTCACGCTGACCGACCCGGCTGACCTGCTTCATTTAAAGAGAGTCAAGGGGTTCGGATGTGTTTGAATCGTCCCGCCGAACACGGATTGTTCGTTTTGTCGCTCGCTGAACTATTCGAGACAAGCTGCTGCTTTTGTTGTCCTCTTTGGATGCATCGGGTCAGACGAGGTTCAGGAGTACAAACATTCTTCAGCCGAATGTAATCCGGGACATTTTCTCTGTAACGGATCCGCCCGTGTGTTTGTGCGTGTCGAGCTCATTAGGCGACAGAGATTACGTTGTTTGTTTGATGGCTGTGGATTACAGGAGGTCGGGCAGCTCCACCTCTGACCTGTGGCGCTTTCTATTTATAGTTTCTGTTTTGAGAAGCAGAACATGGAAACAGAGAACGACACGAAACCAAATCAGCGTCCACGGGCAGAAATCAGACGCCTCTTCTGTCCTCACCTGACCGATAAACGGTGACGTTTATCGGTCAGGTGAGGACAGAAGAGACGTTTGATTGGTTGACGTTTGGCCGCAAATGACGACACGATGGACCAGCGGGATGTAACGAAGGCTCAACGTGTGTGTGTGTGTGTGTGTGTGTGTGTGTGTGTGTGTGTGTTTGTGTGTGTGTGTGTGTGTGTGTGTGTGTGTGTGGTATAAACACACTGACAGGTCTGACATGCTGCTGAGAGCAGGGGGGGCGGGGTATCTCACTGTAAACAGACCTCACACACACACACACACACACACACACACACACACACACACACACACACACTCGCAGTACATCAGTGAAGTCCGGTTGACACTTGGACTCATTTCGTCTGAGTGTGTTTCTCTTTGTGCACATTGTTCACGCTGGCCGTTTGTTTACACTGTGTTTGAGTGTGTGTCCATGGTTACAGTCTCACACACACACACACACACACACACACACGGCGGTGGCAAAGCGTTATCGTTTATCAGCAGCACAA
Organism: Pagrus major; assembly: GCF_040436345.1. Lineage (NCBI taxonomy): Eukaryota > Metazoa > Chordata > Actinopteri > Spariformes > Sparidae > Pagrus > Pagrus major. The sequence goes on along the minus strand of NC_133233.1, from coordinate 26,307,232 downwards.
AAGTTGGGAAGTCAGTCAGCAGGAGCTGCTAACGAGGCGAGGCTGAGTAACGATAACGAGCCGAGTGAAGCTCGTGAACGTGTCGGCATCTGTTTCCTTCCTCTTGTTTTTCTTTTTCCCACCAGAGTCGAGTGAATTACGGCTCATTGTCGGCACACTCGGCTCTGCTCCGGCCCAAATCTGCCCGCCAGATATACAGTTAATCTGTTGCCACGAGTGTTGGGTCGAGACTTTCGATGTAAACCAGTACCAGGAGCAGGTCGACCAGCATCTCCTCCCTCCATGCTGATAGAAAGTCAGTTCTTCTACCTCTTCTTCTCCTTCTTCTTCTTTTTCTTCTTCTTCTTCTTCTTTTTCTTTCACACAGACCTCAGTTGAGTTGGCGGTCGTGCACATGTGCGAACACCAGAGGTGTCAACAGTCCACACATTGTTTCCTCCTGCAGAAGTTCAGATAAAAAACAGACTCTGGTAAAAGTAGAAGAACTGATTCAGCTTCTTTACTCCAGATATTTGTGTTCGGATGTAGGGAGGGAAAGTCACAGAAATACTCTATTAAAGTACAGATACTTGAAACATCTACTGAAGTACAGTAATGAAGTATTTGTACTTCTGCTGAAAGAACGTGGTCTGAATACATCTTGAGGATGTTCACACGTGCTGTCCTCGTGTGATCTGACCACTCAGGACGGATGTTAATACCAAAAGTAAACAGAGACTCAGGCTAAAGAGTATCTGGCAACATGTCACACATTATTTATCTGAGGTAGAACAGCGGTACGAAACACTGAAATGAAGAAATGAAATCGGTAGATTCAGTAAACGGGAGCACTGAGGTCTTATTTGAGGGAACATGTCTGCGTCCTCCTGGAGAAAGTTGCACGTACGTGAACTTTAGTCCACAAAACTGGAGCACGTTCGTCAAACGCCAGCGTTCGGCTCGAGACGCGTAGCGGCAGCCGAGAGCGAACGCAGGACGTCTGTTCACGATGATATTCAGAATATTTATTTCCTCTCGTCCCGACAGGTCAACGGAAAGTTTCCTCTCTGTCAGTTCGAGTGGGAGATGCAGAGAGCCAGAAGAGAGTGTCAGACACAGCTACAGCAGCAGACGCCCGCCAGCACAGGTACACACACACACACACACACACACACACACACACACACACACACACACACACACACACACACCAGGGTTTGTTTGGAAACCCCCAGCAGCCCTAAAGTGAAATATATGCTCAGTTTTTACGTTTACTAAGAGTTTAGGTATGAGCAGGTAACAAAAAGTATAAAGGTGCTTAAAAACACACACACACACACACACACACACACACACACACACACATGCGTGTGTGTGTGTGTGTGTGTGTGTGTGTGTGTGTGTGTGTGCTGTGACTGAGGTCAGCTGTGTGAGGAGGAGGCGTGTCTGGACGTCATTTCGACACAGTTCCCTATTAATGATTTATTTCCCTCTCAGAGTCGTGAGGAGCACAGGAAGCACTCAAACACACACACACGCACACACACACACACACACACACACACACACAGATACAGCACGGTCGACGCAGAGCTTCTGAAAAGGCCGCGTGTGTTTGAGTGTTTCACCACCCTGATAATAAAAGGCGTTTATCTGTGTGGTCTGCAGCCTGTGGACTGTCGTGGTCTTCTCACGCCTGTGTGTGTGTGTGTGTGTGTGTGTGTGTGTGTGTGTGTGTGTGTGTGTGTGTGTGTGTGTTACACTCGGGTAAATTGTATACTTAAAGGACAAACCACCCTCAGACTCTCCTGTTAGACGCCAGCAGGTCAGGCTAGAAGGTTAGAAGGTACTTTATCTTACTTCTACTTTATACTTGTACTCCACTACAAATACTTTACTTGTATACCTTCCTGCTTGGTGTGTATTTTACTTGACTGCAGTATAATAATACAAATCTACGACATCAAACAAGTAATAAGTGACTCAATTCAAAGTCAAGATGTTTGTTGACACAGTGTGAGAGTCTCATGCTGACAGAAAAGTTCAACAGTAAATCAAGTGATAAAATGTGTGTAAGAAATAATAATAACACAATAATAATTACAGAGTATACAGAATAAAGATATGGACAGCTGGATGGTTGTTGTTGTTTGTGCAAAGACAACAAGTGTAAACAAACATCTGTCGGCAGCGTCACGCCCCCGAGTGCAGGATGAGTCATCAACGTTTTTAATGATGTTGCAGGAAGTTACAAAAACTAAAATACATCGAACTCAATGTGTGAATGTTTGATGCCTTACATGTTGCTTAATTTGGGTTAAATCAGTTAAACACTCCAATTACTTAAATTAAGTGATAAAATAATCTGAATCTGTGGGCGATGCTGCAAGTGAGGAGCTTTTAAAGTGTTAAATAATGTTTCTGTTCCCTCCTGACACATCTGAAACTTCAGAGGATCAGTAGAGATGCTTTCATGTTGATTTATTTCCCTCCTGGTCGTTCAGCAGCGGGCACAGGATCAGTGAGTCTGCAACGAGCAGCTGAGCCAAACAGGAAGTTGTGAGCGGTCTAATTTATACCTCTAATGTGTGTGTGTGTGCGTGTGTGTGTGTTCAGGATGTCACGGCGAGTGGGACAATTGGTCGTGTTGGCAGAGCGCGACGGTCGGCGAGGTGATGACCCTCCCCTGCCCCTCCGCCCTCCTGCACCTGTTTGGAAAACACGGTGAGTCTTCACCCGGCGTCTTTGTCACGTCTGATGTAAGCGTTCATGTATGTTGTGGACCGTCAGAGAGGAGGTGAAGGTGTAGTCGTGACCCAGACGGTGAGCGGGAAGTTAAAGAAACGTAGGAATTAGGAAGTCCAGGGAATTTTGGACTTTTATTCTGAAAAAAGAAAAAGTTATGGAGTCGAGCCGCTTGTTCATGTCCGAGACTCGTCTTCCTGGAACGAAACGCTCTGCAAGGAATTTTTAACTGGTAATGAAACCGTCTGCGAACATATAAACAAAGATTTAGATGTCAGGCAGTTGACATTATTTATTATTATAGTGTTACGTTAGTTTAGAGATGTAACACCAGAGAACATCTCTCTCTCTGGGACAGGAGGTGGTTCACAGGTTATAATCATGTAAACACGACAATGAAAAAAGTTGTGGGCCGTAGTTGCCCCGATGGTCGCGCCGACCCACTTTGGCTGTCGCAGCTGCAGTGTCTCTGGGCTCGTAGGCAGAGCGAACAAGCCGGGTGGTGGAGCAGAGACACCGTGTCTCTTGCAAAACACCTTGTAAGCCGCCGTATCAGCCCGCAAGAAAAGCAGACGTCACTACCGTGTGAGTTGATGGTTTTGCAGGCTGAGCATGGCCGAGTCTTGTGTCCTCCAAATTAATTAAATTAGTTTCCAATATCTGAAAAGTAATTATATCAAAACAGTTTAACAAGTATTGAGAAATTCCTCCTCCGTTAATGTTTTCCCGTCGGTTCGGGTCCAGCGTCAGAGCATTACAACAATAATCAGCAGCTCGTCTGTCCTGAGCCAGCTGAGTCCGTATCGGCTGTCGTGACCTCAGCCGGTCGTTTCCTTCCTCCCAGTCGCTCCTTCACGGCTGATCTCATCTCTCAGTCGACTCATTCGGCTTCATCCATCATGTTGATCGCCTCTCGTCCCTCTGCCTTTCATCCCTCCGCCTCGTCTCTTCTCTGCTTCCCTTTCCTCAGCCGGCAGTCTCACGCTTCCTCACCTCTTCAGTTCTGATTGTGTCTCTTTTCTTTCTGTTCTTCTAAATAAAATATTATCTTTGGAAGCAGAAACGGCCAGTTTCCTAGAAATGTTCTTGAAGCATGTTTTACACAAAATAACGATGGCGGTTTGGCTCAACGGGCTCATTTCCTTAATTTCAAGGAGCTCAGCAGCTGAAAAGTTTCTTTCGGGATGTTTTGTTTATAAAATATCTAAATGAATAATCTGCCTTGTGGTTGTATGATCACTTCGTGTGGTTTTCCTGCCATTAAAATATGTTTTGGCGGATAAAATCATGCTTTGGTTTCGAGGAGTGGATACTGTGGGGGAACGCTGACAGTGAACAGTTTGCAGACGTCTTCAATATAAATGTTTTCCCTTTTTTTATTGATAAATGATGCAGTCCAACACATCCTCATACCGCTGTAGCGTCCCAGCGACGTGCAAACTGGACCTTCAGGAAGTTAAAATAACTCACCACTCACTTCAGCAGCCGCCTGAATAAAAGTCCTGTCCTTGTTCGACCCACACATATATATTATTGTTCTTTATACTATTCGTCCTCACTACCTTCTTTGCAGCTGTAATAATAACTACGGCCACTACAGGTCGCCGCCAACAAGAAATTTAGGTTGTTGTGAGCTCCTAAGGTTGTTTTTCTGACGAGGATGGGCTGATGCAGCTGAACTTGCAGTGGCAAACACATCTGCAGAGTTTTCCTGTAAACACACAAACTCTGTTTACTTTCATTGTTACACCAAAATGTATTGTCTGATAAACATGTTGAACTGATTTCCTTCCTCGTAAAGCATTCGCAAAAATGAATACAAATGTTTTGAAACAAATGTTTACAACCATGTTTACAAACCTGCACTTTTCTTCTTCTCTGCTTTTACCGCCGCCTGTAGATCAGTGTCAAAATGTGTGAGGCCTTCGGCAGGAGCAGGACAAACAAACCAAACAACATGGGGGGCCCACTTGTAAACAAAAAAATAGCACTACTAGAATCAAAAAAAGTACGATGGACCAACATGAGCTGACTGAAGAAAAACAAGCTGCTGTCGAGCTTCTTCTCTCGTCTGTCCTGAACTCCTCACCTCCACCTCCACCTCCACCTCGCTGTGTTTCCCCCTCCCTCCTTCATCCTGCCGCTCGGGCTCTTTCGGTTAATGAGTCTAATTATTCGCGGGGCAGCTGTCAACATCTGGGCCGGCCGACTTTTTTCTCTGTGATTTCCCTCAGCAGCATCTGTCAGCGGGCCGTTAATCCACCTCTCCGCTCCCCCTGAAGAGACGCAGAGCGTCAGCCCGGGCCGGTTAAAGGATGAGGCGCGTAATCAGGACGACAGCGAGAGAAACGCCGACAGAGAACATGAAATATTGTCACTGTCCGACGATTAAAATAAAACTCTTTAAATGTGAAAACAACAGAGGAGAGAGACGGAGGGAGGGAAGAAGAGGAAGAGGAGGAGAGGAAGAAGATCTGACTATTTTAATTTGATTAAGTTGATTATTTTCTCCTAATTGATGGATCACTGCCCGTTACAATGAGCCACAGGTCAAGTTAGGCTGTTTAAAGACATGATATGTAACATTTCTGCATTAAAAATGTCTAAAAACAACTCGACCTTTGTTTTATATGTCGTTGAGTTGCGTACTGACGTTATCACAAATGTTCCCAACGATCCAAAAGTTTACTCGGTATCATTACTTCTGGGAAAACATCAGATGATACAACGAACGTAATAAAACTTTAAAGCGTCACCTCATCTGTTCATCGGACATCAACTCCCATGATCCCACACTGCTCCATGACATCATCAAACTGCATCCTTTGTTTTCAGTGTTTCGATTGAGAAGAAATCTCAAACTGTGCATTTAAATGAAACTGACTTGATGCTGAGTTACTGAGTCAACTGACGTGTGTGTGTGTGTGTGTGTGTGTTTGTGTGTGTGTGTTTTTGTGTGTGTGTGTGTGTGTGTGTGTGTGTTTGTGTGTGTGTGTTTTTGTGTGTGTGTGTGTGTGTGTGTGTGTGTGTGTGTGTCTCAGGTAACCTCAGCAGGAACTGTACAGAGAAAGGTTGGTCTGACGTCCAGCCCGTCATCACCATCGCCTGCTGGTCAAACATCACCGATGGACCCGGCGAGGTGAGTCGCTGTGGTTCTGTCTGTTCTGTTCTGTGTGGTTCTGACTGTGTTTGTCACCAGACGTCTGAGTTTAAGGTCATTTTCAGACGGCTCTGTTTGAAGAACGGGAGATGAAACAGTTAGAAGAAAAACCACGAAGCTTTCACTATGTTTTCAATCAGAACGAGTGTCGGTGTCACGTCCCACACGGCTGAGGAGGAAGTGCTTGGTACAGACTTCGCTTTCAGTCTGTGGTCTAGACGCTCGAGAGGATCTTTGCTTTGTTCAACAACAGGCAGCAAACCGACCGCAGACCCAGTTTAAACACGAGCATGTTTAGCTGATGACACTTTTTTGTGTGTGTTTGTAAAGAGAGAAAAACTTTTCCTTTGGTTTCGCTTGCTGCAAAGTTACTCAAAAGACTTTCAGACTTCTGAATCCTCATATAAACCTGGATTTTGTACACTGGAAACACATTATTAAGGGATCTTTACATGGCCAGTATAAGCACGAGGAATGATTGTGGCGTGCAGGACATTTTTTCAGTGTACATGTGACGACCAGATGATTGTTTTAAGGTGAAAAAAATAGTCGCCTGACCTTTTAAAGGTGTCATTTTCAATGTTAGCTCCAAAGCTACAGGGGGCAGCATAACCACTAATCGCTGCTCACTGTACTCTTTGTTTGTAGCGATTAGCTGCCGTTAGCTCAGTTAGCCGAGGAGCTAAGTGGTCCCGTTTGCCTCAAAGATCGACGGAGGTCAGTTTGAAGACAGGGGGTACGGTATGGAGGCGATTTACAGCGGCTCTTAGCAGGACTATGACTCCGGAGAGGAGAAGTCAGGCTAATTGAGGATTTAATTAAAACAGAGGTGATGGTGGAGTTTTATTTAGTTTCTGTCCAGTTTGACTGTTTAACTGTGTTTTACGATGAGTTAACGGGGAGATTAAGCTCATCGTAGTTCAGTAAAAGAGAGAAACTTGAATTCAGACGGTGTATTTTTTCTGTTTGGTGAGGGAAAATATTTCCTTTATTTACATTTTGTGAACTTGTTTTATTTACTCGTTAGACTCGGAAGCAAACTCGCTGCTTGAACAACACCTCACCTCTTGGGGCTAGCTGATTAGCATGCTAACTTCAGTAGACATCTCTGTGACACAGTGTTTATTGTAGATGTGTAAATGTGACAGCTGATGATGAGCCGAAGACAAAATAACGAACTAAAGACGCACAATCACCCCTACAGCTTCGGCGTGACTTGTAACGTGATAACACTCCTTACAAAACACACAAATAATCACAGATCGGCTTTGAGATGAAGTTGAAACACTCACCAGATTGATGATGAGCAGTCAGTGAGCTCAGCTTTGTCACTGTGATGATCAGATTGACGTCCACCTCACTGGTTTCTGTAGCACAGCTCAGACGCTGTGGTGAAGTGAAAAGGCTGTTTTCACATCACGTTAGCGTGTCAGCATCTCAGCTCGCGTGTTTATCTGTTCAAAGACGACACTCAGAGATAAACGGAGAGGAAGGTCAGGGTTAAGAGAGCAGATCAGATGTGAGGAAAGAGAGGAGGGACAGTTTTTGGCTGACAGCGCTGTGACCTCCAGCCAATCACTCTGCACACCACCCTGAAATCCTTCTCTTTCATCATATCTCGAGTGTGTTTGCGTGTGTTTCTGCTGAGATTTAATATTTAACATTCCTGCATTAACAGTGTAAAAACGAGGAGGACCTACTTACACTATCCCAGATGTTTCCAACAATGTGCAAACCAGAGAAATCCACAAGTTTACTCAGAGTGACGGTGTGTTTCATTACGTCGCCTGTTGCTAAAACATGCAGGAGAGAGTCAGAGAGTGAGGAAGGAAGTCAGCAGAGACTAAATGTAACAGGAATACAACTTTAAAACATCACCTCGACCTGAACAGCTTTGTTGGATGGATTTTCATCAGAATTGGTGTGTTTGAATTCAGGTGAGGATGACCTTCAATTCAATTGAGTGAAGTCAGCACTCAGCAGAGACTCTGGTTCTGGTTCTGGTTCTCCCTCTCCTCTCTGTAACGTTCATGAAGTAAAGTCCATTTCCCCTCCAGCTCCAGTCAGTGGTCAACATTACAGAACAGAAACACCTCCGGATCACTGCTGCAGTCAGGTTGATAAACAGGAGTGAAGATAAATCCACTTTTTAATCCCAGAAGTTAAAAACTAATCTCTGAGCTCTCCTCCCGTCGGATCAGAGCAGAACCTGACGAGACTCCAGGTGTTTATTCCTCCAGAAGGTCTGGATCAGCACCTGACTCTCTCTTCCAGAGGGTGAAATCATGGATACTACAAAATTAGGGTGTCATGCTGGCTTATTTACCTGTCGCTGACATTGTGGCGACGTTACCTGGAGAGACTTCTGTCCCCCGCTGCCGGTCTGTCTGTGCCGGAGCCTCACACACTCATAGGGACTTCATGGTGCGTTCAAGTGCACCTAATAAAAAATGTAAATGACGGCTGTCAGGCCGTAAAAGTCTAAGTCTGACAATAGCAGAGCCGTCACTGCTGAAATATTTTCAAATCAGTCAAATCGAATGGTGACACCCCTACTACAAACACAGGCTCTGTTGGCTTTACCTTTCTTTTTCCATTTCCATTTTCGTGCAGTGATTCGCTTAGCTAACAGCCAATCAGTGTGATTTCTTTCCACCACAGTCGGCTGAAAAGCCGCCGTAAAGGACTGACGATGCAGGACACAACACAAAAACGAGGGCCACAGATGCTCACTGACCTGATTTTCTGTCTGTTTGTAAGATTCCCCTTTAAGTTGGGCCTTACTAAGATAGCTTATTTCTTTTGTTTCCCTTTAATTTGTCTCCCATCGATGTCTGAACATACAGTCGTCCTCAAAATTATTCATACCCTTGCTAATTTTTGTGATTTTCTATTTTTGTGATGAAATGACTGCATTTTTTCAAGTTTGTTTATGAGTTATACGTGACCAACAAGTGAAAGAATGACAACAATACACAATTCAAGAAATTCTTCATTTCAGGGGTATTTTATTCAAGGATTCCCAAAAAATGCCAGGTTCAAAATTATTCATACCCTAGTCCAATGTCTTTCTTTAATAGTCAATAGCATAGCCTTTGTTTTTTATGACTGCTTTGAGACGATTCTTGTATGTGTCCACAAGCTTCCTGCATGTCTCCTGTGGGATGTTTGCCCATTCCTCCTTTGCGAAAGCCTCAAGCTGGGTCAGGTTGGTCGGTTTCCTAGCCATCACTCTGGTCTTCAAGTGATGCCACAAGTTCTCGATGGGATTCAGGTCAGGACTCTGACTTGGCCATTCTAGGACGTTGACATCATTGTCCTTGAACCATTTCTTCACTACCTTGGCAGTGTGTTTGGGATCATTGTCTTGCTGGTACGTCCAGTTGTGGCCAAGCTGTAGTTTCTCAGCAGATTCCTTCACGTTTTCATCAAGGATCCTGATGTAATCTTCCTTTTTCATTATTCCTTGGACCTTGACTAGGTTCCCTGTGCCACTGGAAGAGAAGCATCCCCATAGCATTATGCTTCCACCACCGTACTTGACTGTGGGCACAGTGTTCTTTGGTTTATATGCTTCGCCTTTCTTCCTCCAGACATATTGAGCATCCATATGGCCAAATAACTCCAACTTGGTCTCATCAGACCACAGGATGGTTGACCAAAAGCTGGGATCTTGCTTCAAATGACCTCTAGCAAAGGCCAGGCGAGCCTGCACATGTTTCCTCCTGAGCAGCGGCGTCTTCCGAGGCCTATGTCCATGGAGACCTCCTCTGTGCAAGACTCGCTCAATGGTGGACCGTGAGACCTTTGTCCCTGCCTGGTCAAGCGTTTCAATTAGGGCCTTGGTTGTGGTCTGGGGGTTGTTGTTGACCTCTCGGCATATTTTCCTGGCAAGTTTGGGAGACACCTTACGCTTCCTGCCACGCCCGCTGAGGTTTTCAACAGTATTGAATTTCTTGTACTTGTTAATTATGCTCTGGACGGTTGCCACAGGGACATCATACTGCTTTGAAATGGCCTTGTAACCCTTTCCTTCACTGTGGGCACGCACAAGACGTCGACGTAGGTCTTCACTGAGCTCCTTCTTCTTGACCATGATGACCAGAAATTGAGAATGATCAGAACACTTTTCCTCTATTTATACTTTTCTGGAAAGATGCTATTTTTTTAAATCAGTGTTTAACATTTGTTCAACAATGTTAATGGTATTTATTCCATTGTAACATTTTGGAATAACCACAGGACAAAGATTTTTGTAGAGACATTGTCAGGGGTATGAATAATTTTGAACATGGCATTTTTTGGGAATCCATGAATAAAATACCCCTGAAATGAAGAATTTCTTGAATTGTGTATTGTTGTCATTCTTTCACTTGTTGGTCACGTATACCTCATAAACAAACTTGAAAAAATGCAGTCATTTCATCACAAAAATAGAAAATCACAAAAATTAGCAAGGGTATGAATAATTTTGAGGACGACTGTAAGTGAGTGAGGAAATATGTTTGTTTTGGGATTAATGGACCCTTTAACAGAGAGTTCATGGGGGCGGTAATGTTGCTCCTGATTCCTCAAAAAAAAATCACGAACCTCAGGCTGCTGAAGCTGCACGTTTCAGCCCACGCTTTGACTCTTCACACTGGACAAAAATAGAAAATCTGGGATTCCAAGAACAACCAGAAAAAACTTCCACTGGACCGGGTTTGAGGCTTGAGATGTTAAAGGAGAACAGCTGAGTCTTGCTCGCGGTATCTGTTGTGGCGAGACGCTGGATTAAACTCTCAGCTCCTCCAGCTGAGTCTTTGGGGTTCAGCTCCTGGTCTCGGCGCTCTCTGCTCTCTAATCCGCCCTCGTCTGTTCCCATATCTGCTTCTGAACATGATGAAGGTGAATTGAGGGGATTTTTTTCACCCTCTGCAGCCGACTACAACTGAATATTGCAGGTGGTTGTAGAAATAAATAACCCTTTAGTGAACCCGTGCTGTTTGTCCAGTGTGTGAACGTGAGTATATCTGTTTAAACTCGGCCCGAGGCGTCCCGTGTGAAGCCACGCAGCTTATTTCTGACCTTCGCAGTTATTGCTTATAGTCACGGCTGCATTCCTCGACCCTTCGGTTTATACTGAGCTCTCAACAAGCAGGTAACATCCAGGTTTAAGTGAATATCCGGACCCATTATTGTGTCCACGCTGCGCTGTTTAATGCCACACACTCGTCTTTCTTCAGGTTGTTGCTTCCTCGTCATTCTGCGGCGTCTCGTGACATTAAATTAAAACAGTGCACACGTGTAGTTTTGGTCTCTTGCTGCAATAATAACCTGTTAACATGTTTCCAATAGGATTCGTCATATTGTCATAGATCCGCACTACTAACTTTCTTTTAATATCTCTGTCACATCCCCGTGTTTCTTCTTCTTTTCTCTCACGGTTAAACGTCTCACAGATAAACACGGAGCTCTTCTCTGAACACCTGCTGCAGTTTCAAACAGGATGTGTGCAAATTGTAATCTCATCTCTATAATCTTCCACATGTAGTTCAGATAACGATTTTATATCTGAATCAATGTGGGGAGGCTGAGATGAAGATCCGTGTGGCTGACCTACATCATTTGTGTCAATATGCTGATCCCGTGTAGATGAAGTGAAGCTCAGAAAACAGATAAGGAGGCCGTTTGTGTGATGTTACCTTGTGCAGAAAGATGAAGAAGAAGCAGCTCCATTAGACTGACAGAGAACAAATGAAGCTTCTCATATAAACTATGATGACACCAGCTGCAACCTGAGTTTGGCTCAACTGAAGCAACTGAAGTCAAAAGTAAATCAACATTTTCTTAAATTGTTTTTGTGCAATGGATTTCAAGAAGGGTGATGCATTCACTTCTTCTGCTTCTTCTTCTTCCTCTTCTTCTTGTCCTTCATCTTCTTCTTCATCTTCTTTTTTGTCATCTTCCTCCTTTTCTTCTTCTTCTATTTAGTTTTCTTCTTCTTTGTCTTCCTCTTCTTGTTGTCCTTCTTCTTCTTCCTTGTCTTCTTCTTCTTCTTGTTCTCCTTGTTCTCCTTCTTCTTCTTCTTCTTCATCTTCTTCTTCAGACCTAACAAATGATGTCAGGATACTTTCCAGCGGTACTTGTCCGGCAGAACCAGGTATTTTAAGCCAAAACACTGGATGCAGTCACGGCGGGTCCATTGATCCGTACAGTGTGAGCATGACAGTGTGACCGTGTTGAGGAAGATTCAAACATGCAGTTTAATGTTTCTGTCCAGCTTTTAAAAAAACGCCAGGAGGATATTTTGTTTAAACTCACCGGAGCTCAACAAATCAAACAGGATTTTAGGTTTAAATTCTTAATAATTCATAAAGAAGCTGCAGCAGACGTCACTTTGCTTTTACTCTTGAGACATAAAAGTTTTGAGTCGTGTAGCATCGTGTTTCAACAACCAGATGCAGCACGACTGACCTATTTAGTTTTGATTGTTCTTGTTTAGTTGCAAAGTATCAAACGAAGCAGCCGACCGATAAAAGCAGAGAAAAATAACACGAGACTGAGGAGGAGCATCATTCATGTACAGTACACACACCTGAGCTGTGTGACAGAAAACAGTACATTTTTAACAACACACACACACACACACACACACACACACACACACACACACACACACACACACACACACACACACAGCTGGCTTGTGATCCTCTCCAGAGCCCTCAGGTGTGGGATTCCCGCTCTTTGACTCTCAGCGAAGCTTCTATTTGTTTCCTGTTGAAGAGACGGAGGTTTTCCATCTGGAAAACATTCAGCTGAGACCAGACGTCACCGCTGGCACACACACTGCACACACACACACACACACACACACACTACAGATAGATACTCACTATTCACACACAGCTGATCGTCCTCATCGTATCCTCTGATCACAAATCACACACTCGACTAGTTTCAGCTTTAATGCCGCGTTGACACAAACGGACGCCGCAGACTTGAATGCTCCTTAAAATACCTTTAAACTGGTGATGTGTGTTTAAAACACTCAGTGTTGCAGAGATCTGAAGTTAGCACGCTAACCAGCTAGCCCCGACCCCGTCCTGTCTCCTAATACCACTTTGTACCTGAAGAGGTGATCCAGAGGACGCTACGTAGTCGAACAAGTCAAACTGGACATAAATGAAGTAAAACTCCTCTTGAGCCGTCGTAATGCTACTTACTTATTACACCCGGCTAACTTGAATGAGGATAAAATAATTTATTGGTGCGTCTCGTCTAGACTTTGAGACAATCTAACTAAGCTAACTGAGCTAACTGAGCTAGTTAACGTGGCAGCTCAACCGAGGAGGACGCCAGCAATGTCACGAGTACGAGACGCACGCTTCCCTCGGCGCATTGACACAGAAAGAAAATAGTTCCTACAGTTAAAGGAAGTGGAAGTGACAAACATCCACATTTATTTTGATCCCCTGCATGAAAAGGAGCGACTTGTTTCTTCTGATGAAACCATAAAGATGGACTGACTTGAATCAGACGACCTGTGTGTGGAAACACATCGTTCAGGAAGTCACGGCCCTCTGAGGCCTGAGGATGTACATTCTGTGCTCGGTGCTAAACACACCTACAAGCTTCAGGCCTGTGGGAGACAAGAGAGGCCCTGAACACATCATCTGTCTCCTCTTCTTTACACAACGCATCTGTTCACTTAACAAACCTCTGTCACATGTCGGAGACACCTCGGAAAATCCACCTGTTTGACAGAGAAAAACTCCTCAGGTAGCCAGAGTGACTCGCCTGAATCCAGCTCACGGGACTCCTGCCAGACATTTACTGATGTCTTGTTTAGTTGTTCCTGTGTGAAGTAGCTCTATAGGCTGAATGATTTCAGGGGAACGCACTGTAACTCACACAGTCTGAGTACAGTGACTGCTTTAAGAGTCTTATCAGGGCGTTCCTCGTGGTTTAAGAGTCTGGCGTTGAAACCACATCTGTCAACGGGTCTCTTCCTCGTTTCCTCCCCACATCAACATCTGCTGAAACATTATATCTCGTTTACTTTTATTATATAATCCTCAGTAGATGTCAAAGTTTGTTCACATTCTGTTCTAACTCACGTTTTACAGAGATCAACCAAACTGGGTTGTATTTTACACAACGTATGATGAGCTCGCTGCAACGTTAACGAGTTTTATAAGTGTTTTATATGTAAAATATTCTCCTGCAAAGTAACTAAACTCTAACAAACTGGATTATAAGTGAAAGCATCTTAAACTTACCACCTTGTTCTTCATAGAAACACACTGGAGGCAAAAATCCGTCAGTTTAAATTCAGAAGCAGACGAATTTAAGATAATTAACTAAAGCTGATTTATGTGATGTCTTCTGTCTTCTGTCCTTTACTGCTTTTATTTGTTTATTTCTGATCGATTTATCGTCCTTTATTCTTTTTACTGCTTTTAATCTGTTTATCTGGTCTTTCCTCTGACGTGACGTCGTCTTCTTATCGTCCTTTATTGATTTTATTCTTTTATTCATCTCTATCTTTGCATTACTTTTCTGTTTTACGGCTTTTATTACTTTTACTTTGACTCGTATTGTCTTATTGTGTTTCTACATTTTCTGTTTCCTTCTTGTTTTAATTTCACCTTCGACTCGGCGTCTTTTCTGTAATATCGTCTTCCTGAGTTTCCTGCTTTTGCTCGTTTGTCAAAGCACTTTGTAAACTCTGTTTTTAAAAGGTGCTTTATAAATAAAGTTTATTATTATTATTATTATTATTATTATTATTATTATTGTTGTTGTTGTTATGAAACTGATTTTCAGCCCAGATCTCCATGGCAAAACAAAACTGAGCCTCTTCAAGTAACCAGTGTCGCGCAAGTTACTTTCAGAATGCAATATATTACATATTACTTCATTTACCTTCATTTTAAAGTAATATATTACTTTACAATATTTCTGTGGTGGTGTTCCTGTGAGCTGCTCTTGATTGAAATCACTTCGCGGCACACGGGAGCAGAAGATAAAGATTTAGACTTCGATCACAGCCAGGAAGCTGTTCGGCCTAAAGTTCAGCAGGCTTTGAATCTGTGGTGTCAGGGAGGAAGACGGAGAGGGCGGGCGAGCCAGAGTTTATGGATGAAGTGGTGTTTGGACATAGAAGGCAGCGAGGCTGCAGCGGACCAGAGCCAGCAGGTCATCAGCTCCCAGCAGAAGGCCTGAGAATCAGCCCGAGGAATGAGACGCTGATGCCAGGCTGCGACTGTCTGCGTAGCCTCACATATTTGTCTATAAGTGTGTATTTACTGAAAGCATTTAAGTTAAAGTACTGTGATTCAATGGAAAATACTTTCAGAGTCAGCTGTCAGTCCTTTAGTTTCTCCATCAACGTTAACTTTGATTGTGAATTCTTAATGTTGCAGAGAAAAATCTATTTTAAATCATGTTTACAGGATCTTTAAGTAAAGTACAGACAAATATGAGTGTTCATCCAACCGCAGTCACTGCAGAGTGTCAGTGTTGATATGTTAAAACAAAAACAATCAAAAAGGAGATGAGGAGGATGAAAAACTAGAAAAGAAGGAAGAATGAGTGAAGAAGGACGATAAGCAGAACAAAAGAAAAGGAGAGACAGAAGGAAATATGTGTTGGCTGATCAAAACAAAGGAGAAACGTAGAACAGGAGAAAAGATGACAAAAGAGGAGAAAGTGTCCAGAAATGTAAATCTTTAAATGCGATGCTGCAGCTGCTTCGCCTCAGTGAGTCCTCACCCGCACAGAAAACAGACGTGCATGTAAATCTGCGTGAATATCTTTGTGTTTGTAATGTGCACATTCGTGTGACTGTATGCAAATCAGCCCAGTGTGTTTGCATGTGTGTTTTTGAATATGTGTGTTTGAACAGTGTGTGAACAACAGAGGCTCTCAGTCAGTGTGTGTGTGTGTGTGTGTGTGTGTGCTCGTGCACGTCTAAATGTACATACAGAGAGTGTGTGTGTGAGTGTGTGAATGTCCAGTTAATCGCCAGATGGTGTGTCAGACGTCGGGAATGTTGTTTAGAGATGAGGAGAGCGATGAACGCCAGGCACCGACACACACACACACACACACACACACACACACACACACAGTCCAGACCCATCTGTGTGTCGGGCCTGAAGAGTTTGTGCTGCTTTGAAACGGACCAGATTCTCGTCCTGATCCTGCTCTTATTGTGAAAGAGCCTCTCCGCTCTGTAGAGAGACGGGGGAGGAAGCAGACGCTCGCTGATAACGTCTCGTTCGTCCTTCAGCCTGAGAATCACTCAGCTGACTTTCATATCCAAAACATGAATAAACCAAACCTCATTCAAAAAAAGTACGATTTAATCAAACGTGGGAAGAAACAGAAAAATCTTTGGCAAAGCGTTTTCTAAAATCCCCATTTGTGCTTTTTGAAAGATACACGGAGGCTTCAGGTGCACTGAGAATACTTGTTTCTGATTGGCTGCCTTCAGTTTATTATTCTCTGTCCTCATCAGCTCTGTAATGACCACACAAGACTCTGTTCAGTTGCCAGACCGCAGCTTTGTTTACTTGTCGGAGGAGTTCACAATAATACGTCACAGAGCCACGCAGTGGTTTCTTTATTTACTGTGTAGGAGAATCTCAAAGTACAAGTACTGGAACTTTTATCATACATGTGAAGTTTGCGGCAGATCAGGTGTTGGATATTTAACTTAAAACAACTTCCTGTTTCATAGCATAGCACGGAAAGCACCAGTCACATGAGGTGATTATGACATTAGACTGTTATTTCACATTTAAAGGTGAATAAATGTGTCTTCTGTGTGTCTGTGTGTGCAGCTGGTCTTCTACAGGGTGGTGAGGATACTGTCCACTCTGGGCCACAGCCTGTCGCTCATCACTCTGCTCACCAGCACCATCATCATCTGTTTGTTCAGGTAAACACACGCTCGTCCGTCCACCGGTCACACAATCACACCAGTTAAACCAGTGAGGCCAAACCTCTGAAGGTGCTTAATCATCCTCAGGTATCACACATTTATAATCCCAAAAAAATGTGTTTTTGGATTTATGTATATGATTTAATTTTGGCCTTCACACCCGAATGCTTCTGCATGTTTTAAATCAATGTCCGAATTTAATATACATGAGCTTTCTGTCAAGTATAAAGCACATTTTATCAGCTAAAACTAAGAATAAAACCTGCAGAATCAGATGTTTACTGCAAATATCTACATAACAAACAGCTGATTGTGATTTATTATTGTGTTTTTGTAAAATATGTCGAACTAGTTCACAGATCAAATAAATAAAACAGCCCTCCAGGATTAAAAATCTGATCTTCCAACATTTTCTGATACATAAAACATCCACTATAACTGGAACGATTATTATTTACTTCACTGTAAATCATCTTGCAGCAGCATCATCTCCAGCTCGGGTGAAGTCAAACACAGAGTTCAGCTCTTTAAGTCTTTTTTAGGCAATGAAATGCAGAAAATTAAGATTATTTTAAACATTTAGGATCAACGGTTTAGCGTCGAGCGTCTAGGCAAAGATCCAACATTTACAGAGAGAAATGCTTGATCCTGTGTCGCAGAATAACTTCTTTTAACTCCGTGCATGTGAAGGATTACTC